>NW_017732318.1:126741-133373 GCF_001890085.2 Hipposideros armiger
CCATTCATAAATTTGTATTCTTTTATGATTTTCTAAGTTTAAAAAATTCTAAAGTCAACATTTGTTAAATTTATACATTCACAACAAATAACAGTTGTTATGAAGACATGTACTCATAAGACCTAATAACAAATTATCTCCATTACACAGGGATTTTAACTATGAAAAACTTCAGTTTCCATGTTACCCAAATAGAGATCACTGAATGTAGCTATAATAGAGGATTTTAATAAATAATCCTTTCAGGAATTTGTGAATATATTTCATTGATTGTGAAATCAATAGGTCATTTCTAGTGACTCTGGCATGTTTAATGAATAAAGGTTTGATCCAAATATTACATCCAAAACAGTGACACATTTATATTCCAGGAGGCAGGATCATTTAAACCCTGATTAGTTAACAGACTGTATTCATGAGAACAGTGTATTGATTTCAATGGCTTTATTGATTTTAAGTCTGTTGAACCTAGGCACCTTGCGAATTTATGGGTTGGCTTCATTGACTCCATTTTGATGTAATACATAGTTGTTTTTAGAAAGTTCTATAAAACGTTTCTGGCATCTGACCTTCCCTATACAAGATCATTAACCTGTATTTTTTTTTCAAATTTTCTAAGGTCTTTCATAGAGTAATAGTAAAATCATTAATTTTTAACTCCTGTGTGTATAAAAGGGAAAACCAAAAGCTAGCCACTTTTGAAAATAAAAAATATTAAAAAAATCATAAAAAATGTATATATAAGATATAACTTTCTAGAAGAGGGACATGACTAAAAAATAAAAATAATAAAAAAAAAACCTAAGTTGAGCTGCTCTTTCACAGTTATCTGACTTTATTGGTTGACTTGGGAAAACCAATAAAATGTTAGAATAACATGGATCTGATGACTGCTGTTCTTTAAATTCATAACATTTCCTAATGGTGTTACAGAATTATTTCAACTCTCTCAAATCAAATTTGCTGAGTTTTCTATAAAGTTTTGATTCTGGCTCTTTTGATATTGTGAGTTCAACTTAAATTCAACAGAAGAGAAACTAATTCTGCTTTTATATATACTGTATTGTGAATCACGTAAAATTTTTAAAAATTAGAAAATGTTTCTTTCACGAGTCACATCATTACCAAAGATATCTAGAGTGATTAATGAGATTATTTAAATTCTCTGTCTGGGTTTCATTTAATCTTTCTGCCAAAAGTGTGTAATAAAGTTGAAATCTTTTTAGTGACCTTGGGTCTAGATAGATCTGTTCAAAATTAACCTATGATTTCTTACTAAAGTTTACATCTAATTTCATGACATAACACATTGGCTATTTCAGCAATATTTTATTTTTTATCATTTGAATAAACTTCCTTCCATTTCATGTCTTTAATATCTTACAGTAAAATTAGCTGCTTGCCTCCTGTGTTCTTATCTAAGTAGTTAATGCAAGTGTGAAATTGGACAGTACTGTGGTTTACTGATAGATTTCCCCTTCCAGATTGACATTGATCCATGAATCAATTCAATCATGAAATAAAGACAGAACAAACAAACAAACAAATGTTTATTGACAGTCCAACATATGCCAGAATTTTGCTCAATGATTAACCTAGTAGCTAAGGACTTCCATGTTGGATTTTTCTACCTTGGTTAGAATTCTTTGTTTACCAGTTACTAGTTGTTTGACTTTGATCAATGTTTTAACTTTTCTGAGCTTTGTTTCTCCAGCTATAAAATTTATAACTACTAGTTACAAGTAACCACTTTTAGGATTATTTTTACTATAAATGAATTCATGTATCTGAGAACAATTAGAACAATTTTAATCACAGTAAATCTCAATACAAGGTAACACTATGTCATATTATAATTTACAGATGTATTTTAGTATTTACATAGTGATATTATCATTTTAAAAATTATTTTTATATGTCATGTGAGGTCAAAGAATAATACAAAAGGATATACAATGAAAAGAGACTACGTCTCATCTTTGACTCATAGTTCTTGTCTCCAGAGATAACAATCATCACAGCTTCTTGGGCATAGTCTTAGATAGATTCTGTGCATATATATCTTTTCTTTCTAATGCAAATTAAAGTATATTAATAGAGTATACTAATTAGAGTGTACCTATACTAAAGTTAAGCTTTTCCTAACTGTTATTTCAATTAATGTATGTTGACAGTTTTATATTTCATAAATATAAGAGGACCTCATTCTTTTTGATAGCACCCTTGTGTAAATTTAAGTAGCCCCTTTATTCATAGGTTCTTAAGTTGTTTCTTTCCTTTTTCATCATAATCAATACTGTGATAATATGTGTGCATGTATTTGAATACATGGGTAATTATATCTACTGGACAAATTGATGCAATTAGACTCTGGTTCACTGGAGGGTGTCTTTTGAATATTTTATAGATACTGTTAGAATACTGTCCATACTGGCTGATTATATAAAAATATAAATTTTTACCACTGGCATGTGATTATGTGTGTTTAAAGCAAGCAGAAAAAATTAAAAATAAACATTAGAGCAGAAATCAGTGAATTCAAAACTAGGGCATTAATAGAGAAAATCAACAAAACCAAAAACTTGTTTCTTGAAAAATTCAATAAAACTGATAAACCTTTAGTTGGGCTCACTGAGAAATGAGAAAGGGCCATCAGTACTGATACCATGGACATTAAATTTGAACAAATTGAGGCACACAGATGTGACAATTTATATGAAATGGCTCATTCCCTTGAAAGATATAATCTGCCAAATTTCACACAAGAAGAAATAGATAATCTGAAAGGCCCATATCGACAAAGGAATTGAATCATCATTAATAACTTTTAAGAAAAGAAAAGGAAAAGAAAAACAGGCCTATGTGGTTTGACTGATGAATTTTCTTGAAAAATTAAAGGAAAAATAATTCCAGAAAATTGAAGCAAAGTTAACAGATCCTATCTCATCCAATGAAACCAAGATTACCCTAAAATCAGATAAACACATTTTAAGAAGAAAAAGTACAAACCTATGCCTCATTTATATTGGTGTAAAAATTCTTAGCAAAATATTAGGAAATCAAATCCAACAAAGTATAAAAAATATATACTACAATCAAATGGAATTTATTCCAGGCATGTGAGTCTATCTGGTTCAATATTCAAACAAAGCAAATGACATAATCCATCATAGCAGCAGGTTAAAGAAAAAAAAAACAAGTGATGATATTAATAGATGCTTAAAAATCATTTGACACTACCCAAAATCCATTAATAATAAAAACTCTCAGCTGACTAGGAATAAAGAGTAAATTCTTCAACTTGATAAGGAACATATCTAAAAAGCCTACAGCTAACAACATACTCAGTGGTGATAATTTCCCTACAACTTCAGAACAAAGCAAGGATGTCTCCTATGACCACTACTATTCAACATCACACTGGAAATACTAGCTAATGAAATAAGATCAATAAATAAAAGATATACAGATTGGAATGGAAGAAATAAAACTATCTTTGTTTGAAGCTGACCTAAATGTCTATGTAGAAAAGTCCCCCAAAATCAGCAACAACACAAATTCCTGGAACTAAGATGTGGTTTTAGCAAGGTTGCAGAATACGAGATTAATAAACAAAAGTCAATTGTTTTTCTGTGTGACAGTAATGAATGAGAGGAATTTGAACTTCTATGTAAAAAGAACAAAATAGGTACAAGATTGATGTGAGGAAAATTTTCAAAACTGATAAATAAATCAAAGATACCTAAATCAATGGAAGGGTGTACTATGTTCATGACAAGGGAGACTCAATATAGTTAACAAGTCAGTGTTTCCCAACTATTGGGTTGTCAGGAAAAGTCATGATGCATTTTTGCAATGAAAAACATAGAAAAATATGTCAGGACTTTTCCGACAACCCAATATATCTATAGGTCCAATATAATCAATTCTTAGCAAGCTATTTTGTGGAAATCAATGAACGGATATTAAAATTCATAAGAAAGGACAAAGATTCAAACAGTCAACACAATATTGATGAATAAGATCAAAGTCAGAGTACTGACACTACCCTAATTCAAGGCTTATTGTAAAGATACTTTAATGAAGACAATGTGGCATAGACAAATCAATGAAACAGGATAAACTTTAAAATTGACTTACACAAATATAGTCAATTGATCTTTGACAAAGGGGCAAAGGCAATTCAATGAAGAATGGACAGTCTTTCTGAAAAATGGTGCTGGAAAAACTAGACATCTTACACCTTTCATAAAAGTTAACTCAAAATGGAACATGGAGGTAGATGTGAAAATGCCAATGTATAGAACTTCTAGAAGAGAATGTAGGAGAAAATTTAAGTGATTTTTGATTTAACTGTTCTGTACAACACCAAAACCACTATCCACAAAGGAAAAAAAAAAGTTGGACTTCATTAAAAAAAATAAAAAATAAAAATAAAATAGTAATAATAAATAAATAAACTCCTGTGAATGACACTCTTAAGAGAATGAAAAGACAAGCAATAGACTGGAAGAAAATATTTGCAAAAGGCATATCTGATAAAAGACTGTTATCTGAAATATAAAAAGAACTCTGAAAACTCAACAATAAGAAAACAATTCAGGTAGATCTGAACAGACACCTCTCCAAATAAGATATGCAGGTGGCAAGTAAGCATACGAACAGATGTTCCACATCATATGCCATCAGGAAAATGCAAATTAAAACAGCAATGAGATGTCACTAAACACCTACTGGAATGGCTATGATCCAAAGCATTGACAGTACCAAATGCTGGAGAGGCTGTGTAGCAACAGGAATTCTAATTCACTGCTGGTGGAAATGGAAAATGGCACAGTCACTTTGGAAGACACTTTGGTAGTTTCTTGCAAAGTTATACACAGTCTTATCGTACGATCCAGCAGTTGCACTCAGATATTTACCCAAATGAGGCGAACACATAAGTCCACACAAAAACCTCCACACAGATGTTTATGGCAGCTTTGTTTATAATTGCCAAACTTTGAAAGCAACAAAAATGTCCCTCAATAGGTGCGTGTAGAAACAAAAAGCGAGTCTGAAATGTTACCTACCATACGATTGCAATTACATGATATCTTTAAAAGGAAAAACTCTAGAGAGATTAAAAAATACATGCTTGGGGGTTGGAGGAGGAAGTGAGGATGAAGGTGTAGAGCACAGAGGATTTTCAGCCTGGAGAAAGAATTCTGTATGATATAATGGTGGGTGTGCGATCCCCATTTGTCAAAACTCAGAACTGCTCAGCACAAAAACTGAGCTCTCATGTCAACGAGGAACTTTAGTTAATTAAAAAAATTATGTACAATTAAATCCCACATGGGAAAAATATAAAATAAGTTAATGTGAGAGTACGTGTGTATGTACATGCGCATAAAGAAGGACTCATGGACAACAGTCACTGATGTCAAAATGAAGAGATTTGAGATTATTTTCTCGTACCCTTTCTCTGTACATTTTCATATCGCTTAATTCTTTTTTCTGTTAAGTATTATTTCATTATTGTTATCATAAAAATAGCTAATTTCATTAAACTATAAAACTGCTAATTTTATGGCTTTAGTAAAATATACTAGGCATAGAGTCTAAATCAATTAATAGTTTATATGGTGTGTTACAAGGCATCTAATAGTGGATCTGTTATGAACTGATTCAAAATGTATGGGGATTACTATATTCTTAATAGATGGGTTTGTTCCTAAGGTCATAACTTTAAAAGGGAATCAATATGCACTCTTTTATAACATATTCTAATTTTGATGGGTATATATTTGTTATTTCTGTGAATAGTCTTCACTCTTATGTGGCAGTTCAGTTGCGATTAATAAAATAACATTTTATTTTTAGTCATTATTTAATAGTGTGTATAACCTGTTCTAGGTTTCTTTCAGGATGTAAAATATTTCTACATAATTTTTATGACTTATCACAAGCAAGTGAAGTGAGCTAAGAGCATCAACACTGCCATATTTGTTTAACGCCACTATTCTTACAAATTAATAGCTCTGTATTATTTTTACTTTACAAAGCATCTTTTGTTTCTATCACATTTAAGATAAAATCCAGATAAAGCAATCCTTTGGTTTCAGCATTATTTAATTTCTAATAACAGTAAAATCAAATAATTCCATCTGCAGGTGTATTTGTTTTTCATATTTTCATCATCTCTGAGGGAGGGACACAAGTAAAGTGTGGTAACATTTCCACATTGTGCTATTTATACTCCTGCTGGGTACCATTGCTCCTATTTTAGCTTCAGTCGATTATTTTCTAACACATTTAGAGAGTTTTATAATTATATTCTTACATGATTTAGTACTGCTCTTTGGGTAAAGGGACAAATTTTAGTTTTGGTATTGAGGATAGAATCAACTGTTCCTTTGGCTAACCAAAACACATGATAGCTATTGAATGTTGTTATGTTGTAGCAATTATGATATCTCCTACTGAATATAATAGTTAAGCTGATGTTGAATAATATTGCATGTCAACTATAATTATATATACATATAGTCACGGGATGTGGAGTAGAGTGTGGGAATGGAGTCAATGGAATTGTAATAGATAAGTATGATATTGGGGATGGGAGGGGAGTGGATGGGGGTGGGGGTTGT
>NW_017732318.1:133393-138770 GCF_001890085.2 Hipposideros armiger
ATGTCAATTATAATTATATATACATATAGTCACGGGATGTGGAGTAGAGTGTGGGAATGGAGTCAATGGAATTGTAATAGATAAGTATGATATCGGGGATGGGAGGGGAGTGGATGGGGGTGGGGGTTGTTACTTTGTGAGGGGTGTAAAATAACTATTGCATGGTTCTGTACACCTGAAACTAATAATAAAAAATAAAATTAAAAAATAGTTAATTGTCTTAGACTGGGGTGTTCCCATTGTCATGCTAGTAAATATTTAACAACAATCCCTCTTAAAGGGGAAAAAAAAAGTCCTGATTTCTAACACCGTTTCTTTTTGAAGATGTACATATTCCCATCCTGGCAGATTTGAAGTTGCCAAAGTGCCATTAACTGATCTTGCACAATTCTGAACGTTTGACAGTTTGCACTCACATCGCAGGTTCAGCACAACCTCAGGGGTACCTGTGCTTCAAGTGTAATCTGAATGTTAAAAAGTGTTGGACCATTTTTGTTTCAGCTTATCTCCTTTTTCAAGGAGCCATTTCCCACTTGGCAAGGATATTTCTAATAGTCTGGTTTTATGCTTCTCAGGCTAGCTAGGCTCTCTCCCGATGTCTCTGCTATCTAGGTATTCTAATAGAATCAATCAGAGAGGTTAATTATACTTTTCTGTTATATAAGGTATTGGTTTCTTGTTTTCCAAAAGCTTGAGTTGGAACAGAATCGTCATATACTAATTTTGATTTTGGTCAATAAAACAATTGTATGGGGATTACTATATTCTTACAATTATTCTTACAAAATACTTTATTATTAAATTTATAGACCAAGGATCCTATGGGAGAAAATTAAAAAGTTGGAATTTTTACCTGTACTGTATTTTAGTATTACCTCCTATTATTAAATATGTTTATGTTCAAGTTGCTCTTCTTCCTCTGAAATACAACCAATCGTGATTATTTTAGCTTTGCGCATTTTCAAAATTTGATCCTTTTGCTAACTAAGCCTTGTAGAATTATAAACATTTGTCAAGCTAAGGGTCTTAAAGATTCATGCCTAATTTGCTCAATTTCCACAAGGCAGAACAAAGTTAATATTTGGCTGAGAATAGAGGGGATGGTAGTTGAACACTAAGCTCACTGATAAAATCTTCCAGAAATAGAGTGAGACAATTCCTGGATAGACGTCTGGTTTTGATTAGGAAGATGATTGCTTACACTGCCACAACCTTCTTTATACAAATCTTGACTAAGCACATTACTGCAATGTTTCAATCATCTTTTATCCGACATTCACCTTCTGTTTCAGTCTTTGTATTTTTTAGGACAATGGTGTTGAGGTATTCATTTAATATAACGCTACTGGTTTGACAAAACAGAAACTAAAAATAATTTGGAGAGGTCTCTGTTGATTTCTGAGATCCACACCTTCATTTCTGGGTGTAGGATATTTCTATCACTCCTTTTACTCTGTACAGCATTTCCACTACATGATGTGTCTTACTTAGAACTGCAACAATCAAACAACCATGTGGAGCTTGGACAAACAAATTCTATATTTCTAGTATAATATTTTATGAAATACTCTTAAAGCTTATACTACTTCTTTGGATGACCAAAAGTACAGCATAGGAATGATAGGAGCCAGAAAAGACATGTAGACAAGGATGGATGATAACAATCCACAAGCCTATAAAATATTTTTGAGGTGATAAAGAAAACAATATTTTGTTCACTATAGCTACCAAGGATATTACAATGTATTGGGTTGTCGGAAAAGTAATGACGTATTTTTTCTGTTTTTCACTGCAAAAATGTGTCATGACTTTTCCAACAACCCAATAATAGGTTCAAATGTAAGAAGCAATGCTTAGGTTGAACAGTAGAGGGAAAAAATGGTAGATCTATTCAAATATTAGAAAAAGTGTTTATAGAAATATCTAGAATCCACTATTTTTAGTTCAGTTTGAAGGACACACTCCCTCTCCCCTTTCGTCAAGCTTAGGAAGATACTAGCTATGAGTTCTCCTTAGGGAATTCAAAAGAGAAAAAACTTGATTTTCCCTGGAACCCACATTCTTATACCAATGATAGAATAACATTGTAGCCACTCTCTCAAATCATGTAAATTTCAGAAGAGGTTGTTATACTTGGTGATAGTAGCTAATTCAGCTGCCCTAGGGTTAGAATAGCTTCCTCCTCTTCCTGAGTCCACAAATATTTGTTAAATAATATGAAGGAAGAAGGCACAGATAGGATCTACAGCTGTGTTGAGAAACTCATTCCTTCATGGTTTGGGGTTAACAAATATCCTCAGAGCTTGAAAGACCCTTTCCTGTTAGAGGACAGCACTCATTTGTCACACATAATGTTTTCTTTTATGTAGAGGGATCTGTATCTCTATAACACCCCTGGCTTCTCTTAGGGACAGAAGAGTGACTTCATTGATGAGTTTGAGAGATAAACAGGGCATGGGTAGGCCAGTCTTTTTCCCCCTACCGTCAGCTCAAGGATCATAGCTACTGTACTGTTTTTTCTCCATGCCATAATTTTAATGTTTTGTAAACAAAGGGAGTTGGTTAGAAATTTTATGTCATTGCTTGTGACTGGGAGTATCTAGTGGGGACAATGTCTATCAAATTATGCCATTTAGTATTAGGAAATCTATTGTTGCAACATATACCTTGGTTGTATCCTTCAACCTAGACTTTATTGATAATCAATATAATATCTTGTCCTCATCTTCTTTATTTTTCTCATTTACCAAATGGCTTAGAACTCAGACTGTGAAAAATATAAGGTTCTATTTATGGGGACCTTCATCTCTTAGAATGAAAGTAAATTTTGGGGGAATCTGAACAAACTATTCCTAAGTCTCCACTAAACACGCAACGCCATCCCACACAGATGTTTCCCAACTTTCTCATCAGTTGTTGATGATACAAAGGGTCTTTCACCCGATTTAATTCGATGCTTTTCAAAAGAAATTTCCAAGACTATTAGTTCCCAGAAGTATTTAAAGTCATCACTGGGTATCACAATGGTCAAACTACACATACTATAACTGAATCTAGCAATTAGGAATAAAAAATAGAAAACTAAGGAAAACTTCTAAAATAATAGTGTGCATATGTTTTTTTTGTGTGTGAGATAGGGGCAAGCACCTACAGCCTAGTTACTACTTCCTTTTCTCTGCTACTTAGGCATGAAAGACTATGTTTAGACTCTGAATAATTGGCTACGGTGCCATTGCACCAGCCTTTGCATGCTTACTGATCTTGCCACCTCCTGGATGTCTGTTAATGTAATGCTAACCTTTTAGAAAATAATGATGTGAATATGTCTTAATACTTTCTAAAGTAGAGATTCCCAACTTCTTCAGTAGAGTAGATAATCTTCCCTCCAGGAATGAACAAACAACCCAAAAGGCATACACATACACAAAAATTAAATTTACATACAATTTCACGGAATTTATGAACTTTTTAAAATCCATGATGAGATACCACCTCACACTTGTTAGCATGGCTATTATCAACAAGACAAGTAATAATTGTTGGGGAGGTTGTGGGAAAAAAGGAACCCTCATACACTGCTGGTGGGAATGTACATTGGTACAGCCACTACTGAAAATAGTATAGAGGTTCCTTAAAAATTTAAGAATAGAATTACCATACCACCCAGCAATTCCTTTTCTGAGTATCTACCCCCAAAATCTGAAAACATGTATCTGGAAAGATATGTGGATTCCTGTGTTCACTGTAGCACTATTCATGTGGCCAAGATTGGAAACATGGTAAGTGTCCTTTAATAGATGATTGGATAGAGAATATGTGATACATACTCGTACATACAATGAGATATTACTCCACCATAAAAAAAAAGATTAAATAGGGCCATTTGCAACAAAATGGATAGATCTTCTAGATAGCTTGATACGCATAAAGTTTAATGTAGTTTTCAAAAAATAACTCATGAAGTGCATCAATGGTAAGGATATAATTTTGGAATTATACGGTATCTATATTTTCTTTCATTGCTTACTATAGGAAATTTCACATAAATTTTTATAAAATTTATTTTCACAACATCTTGTAAGCATACTTTTCAAACAGTACAGAGCAGAGTACAGAGGTCAATATCAAATTATCTGTCACCCTAGAATGAGCCTACAAGAAATTTTCCTTAGTTTTGGTGAAGTATTAGTCTACACTGCCACATTCTTCTCCATAACCGTATGCAGTGGCTGAAGAACAGACATTTTATTAGTTTTATAGCTTAAGAAACTGGATACCATGGAGTTTAAAAAACTGACCCAAGATTATGAAATTATAAAAATTATAAGATCTATAAAATTTCAGATGGTCCCTGTCCAAATTCCACGTTTTCCCACTGTAAAAAACTACCTTCTCGTTATATATTAACTTAAAAAAAAACAAACCAAAATGCAAATATCCCGGTTCAAATTTTGAGAATGCTTTTTCTTTAAATAGCTTTATTATTTGCTTTTCCATTCTCTCCTAATATGCAGGAAGTTCCAGTACCTAAATATTTGCTCAGTCATTAACATTGATTATATTACTTATACACGGATATATTTCTTTGCATTTATTATCTTTTCCCTTGAAATATCAATATGGCTTATTTTGTAAGGTTTTTAATCTCTTATTCATATCCCACTCCCATTTCTTTCAACAGCTATTTTATATTTTTACTACTATTTAAGCCTTCTAAAATTACTTATACCTCTTTTCTTTTACCACTTGAATTTGCCTTTGATTTCGTAATAAAATGAAACAGTTAAACTAAACCTCTTTAAATTCATGGCTTGTCCCATTCATAATTTTCTATTCATACTGCTCCTTCCCTCCTGGTCAGAAGAATAGTGTTCATTCTCCTGGATTTCCTGATGCATTGCTGCTCATCTTCCCAGGTGCATAGCTCCATCAATGACACCTTCTTTGTCCTACATTTTCATCTTCATTATTTTTCCTTTTGGGCTAAAATCATGTTCAAGAATCTCTGCTCTTTAGAGTAAGAAAAAAGAACAGCAAGAAAAACCAAACAAAATAAAACCTTCCTTTTCTTCTCTCTCTCTCTCTCTCTCTCTCTCTCTCCCCACCCATATCCATGTCTTTTTCTCCACCTAAGCCTCTAGTCTGGTTTTCATGCTTGGTGGTATATTAATACTATATGGGGATTTAAAAAACCCCAAACCATTAAATGCATGCTTTCTTTTCTCTCCTACTTTTCCTTATCATGGCATGTTTTTTTTTTTCATTTTCCATCTCCCTTGTAGGTTTTATTTATTTATTTATTTATTTATTTTTATTGTTAGTTTCAGGTGTACAGAACAATGCAATAGTTACCCTTTTCACCCTCACAAAGTAACAA
>NW_017732318.1:140605-143247 GCF_001890085.2 Hipposideros armiger
TTCAATATTTATAAGACATTATTGTCCATGTACAAGCACACTGGTGTAATTTATCAGTTAATCCCTAAAATTGCCAAGTTTTTTTTTTTCAGATGTACAAGTCTTTTTTTTTTTCCAACAAGAAAGTAAAATTTCATGGGAAGGCATGCTATTTTCTTGTTTTGCTTGATCTAGATGAGTATTAGCACATTGAATTTTACATTATATCCATTCTATAGTAGCAATACGTTGAGCTCAGAGGATCAACTTGAGGCAATAAACTGTGTCACATACTACTCATTTACTAGCCTCTCTGGTCAGTGTCTTTCCTAATTGATATACTATGTCCATGGTCACTTGACTGGGTCCTTACTAAATAATCTGAGCCTCCTGTAAAAATCTAGTAAAGGCTAAATTCTTACATTCAAAGATATTTCTCTTTGAATAAGAAAATCTATTTGAGACCTTTAAAACCCAGGAACATGAATTTCTAATAGGGGGATTTTAGGCCATATGACAAGCCAATGGGAGACTTATTTTGGGGCAGCTGATACTTCCTCCATTGCTACTGAGATGCAGCTGCCTACCTAGTTATTTATAATAAGTGGGGCTCATTTTCTTTTATCTTTCTCCTGTTTCCTCTGATATCTTCATTGTCAACCTCGAGGGGGAGTGTTTTTAGTTTTCAATTTGTCATGATTTTAGACAATCAATTTTATGTGTCATAACTTGTGAGATAGGCAGTCATCATCTGTGATATCTACAGTCTGGAAGCAAATCTAATCTACTCCCTCTATAAATTACAATTCAACAAAATGAGCTATTGAACAACAAGGTTTCTATCTGTATTTTAATATATTTTCTGTATGTTTGTTTTAGTACTAGTCTCCTAAGGTTTAATATCTCTTTGTTCTTATTAGTTAGTATAAATATTTCATATATTCCAGTGTAGAAGTGCTGCATAAAAAGTTTAGGTTATTTTCCTGAATTTTCCATACATTTCATGATGGAAAGTTATCATTTATATGCATTTCACATAATTTAAAATAATTAACTGTATTAAAATTATTTAATTTAATAAAGCATTTAAATTATTTATATTCATTTAAAAGTATTTACCTACTTGAACAATAAGAGCTTTAAAATTTTTTTTTTAATTTTTATTGAGGAATTGGGGGATGGGAAGAGCTCTGGGGAATTGGGGGAAGGGGAACAGACAAGTTGCTGTTNACATCAGTTTCAGAAATACAATGCGGTGGTCAGGCCTCTACATCAACTATGAAGTGGACTCCCCAAAAGGGCATTGGTCCATCTGGCCCCCTAAGAAATGCTTACAACATTATTGATTGTATTCCTCGGACTATCTTTTTCTATCCCTGAGGACATGGCATGTTTTTTTATAATTATTTATTAATACAAAACTTGTCAATAAAATTTACATATAAAATAATGTTATTTGAGTTATTTTATACATAAATTTTATTGACAAGTTTTGTTGAAAGTAGAGAATGGTTTTGCAATAACTTTTTTATAAACCCTAGCATTTTTAGAATTATAGATTTAGGACCCAACAACCTTATTTCTCTATGTACAGGAGTGTGAGGGTGAATCTTCTGTGTCAGTGTGTCACATGAATCCACTGAGCATCTAGCTTGTTATGGCCATACTTCATAGAACAGAATGCTAGATACTTGGTCATCCCTAGATGATGCATTTCTACCAGGCATTGGTCCCTGACATGTCCTTTGGCCTTGGAATTCATAATAACAATAGCAGGCCCAACATTCTACTATGGGGAATGAAGTGCCATGAAAATCAACTTAGAGCTTTGTTTGCACCTAATTCTGAACTCTGAATGTTTTTAACTAGAAAGATAGAGTAATACAGAGTGTTCGGGAAGATAGCTGGATGATTAACAACACAAAACACAACAAAAAAAACCCAAGAACAATTTGCAGGCTTTCAGCTTAGTTTGGCTTTGGAAATCAGTTATTTTGACCAGTGATTGTTTTGTTCATATAAAAAATCACATCCTATTGATCAATTTAAATTTGCTTCACTTTTGTAGTTACTGATTTTCCACTTAACATGATCAAATTAGACCTGAAATGTTTCAGTTTGTGAGTGATATCTTCATCTCTGAAACTATACAATGTATATTTGAATATGATTTTCTTAAACTAAACAATAGTGATTTTAATACCTATTGTGAGATGTCAAAATAGAAAGGAAGGTGCCAGTACAATTTCAAGCTACCTAGGGTGCCAGTTCCGCTTTCTACTACTTTGATATATAAGCAACTATTTCCTCAGATGCAAAAGCACACCAGACCCAGGCATTTATAGATAACAGCAGTAATAACATTTATCAATGGGTACCTATGAACATATCTCATTTGGGAAACATGTTAAAATTAAAGTAGCTTCCAATGAAAGATAAACACAGACATATTGAAAAGTCTGAGAAAAGCAAGACACACCTATATACTCAAGAATCACATTTAGCTGGGCAGGCAGACCTTCAAGGTCATTTACTGTAGCCCCAAATCACAAATGTGAGTCTAAGCCATCATGGTTTTAGCAGGACATGTCTGACCTTGAAATAACATGATTATGTTGGAATTATCATGGATGTACTTGTGTTGTTAACTACATATAAATATC
>NW_017732318.1:144832-174153 GCF_001890085.2 Hipposideros armiger
AGCTGTTGTTCAGCATCTTAGCTGTAGAGGGCAGTGTCACTGGCCCTCATGTGGGATCCAAACCGGGGCCCTCTGGCGTCCCAAGCCAGGTCTTAACCAATGTGCCACTCGGCCGGCCATAAAAAAAATCATTTTTAAAAATGTTGGCATATTTTCATGTGAGAACAAATGCTATATTGGTAAAGTAGCTTATCGATCATTAGCCTTAAATTTTTTTCCCTGAGAAATTTTAATTTATATTAATGTGATAAATTTATATTATTCAAAGTTATCAATGTCTATTAATTTTATTAGGCAACTTTATTAAAATGCAAACTTAAAACAAGAGTTACTCATTCTACCAATAAATTTGTGTTTATTCAAAGGTGAAAAACAACACAAACATTAGAAGTAGTAAATGTGGGCTTGAGTCCCGGTGATGTGGCTTATTAGTTGAAATAAACATAATTTCTACATTTCTTCAACCTGTCTAGAGAGGGCTGCTATAACACTAAATGAGGCTATGAATTATATGTTGTTTGAACTACAAATCTCAGGTCTCATTGGCTTTTCAAAATCCCACAGTAGTCTACCTGGAGACAGATGCTATTCTGATATCTGACTGCTGATGGTTTTAAGAGCATACAAAAAAGAAATCTTGGTGGGTGTGGAATTCGGTATTTTCATGATGGCTGCTGTGGGCAGGGGCATTGGTAAATCATCTTCAAATAGTTTCAAGAGCAGTGCTTGTCACCCATGGAAGAGAAAGTAGAAGAGTACTGTGGATTTGAACTGCAAAGTGATGTTGAAAAACTGCCTGCTTCATAGGCTTTTCTGGGGTCTACTTTTAGTAATACCCAGAGGTAATGCCAGGGACTCTGTGGGAATAGATGTTGATTCTGCTTGATCAGGAAAGAAAAGACTATAAAATATATTTAACTACTTGTTTCTTAGTGAGATTAAGTGCCCTGGAAGTAAATAAAGCCTTCCTCACTATTCTATTAAAATAAGAAGATATTGTTGATCTCTAACCATGCTCAGAAAATAGTAGTTCCTGTTATTTAAAATCCTTCTGTCCACTGAAGGTAGATGCTCTGTCCACTGTATTGGAGAAGAAAAGAGAACAAAAATTGTTCCACGAGAGAAAAGGAGTGGAAAAAAGGTCTGAGAAGATACTGAGCTGGGGAGGTTGATGGATGTTTTGTTTTGTTTTTTCAGTGGGTTAGGTATAGTGATGAGGACACCTTGATGTTTGTTAGAGTCTTGGTTGGCAGGACAGAAAGGGGAGAAAAAGAGAGAGTTTATAGGCAGCTAAAGAGGTGGAGAGGTGAACCAACAGGGAATTAGAATTTTAAAGGGAATGATGGTGTTCTGGACAGACACCCCTTCTCCTCCCTTCTCTTCACAATATTATCATTAGTGAAGTGTCCGTTTCTTGATTTAAACTTTTATGTTCAGTAAAATGCTCCTTTCTTGTTTAAAAATATATATATATATATATATATATATATATATATATATATATATATATAAAACAGCATTGACTTATGGTGAACTTGAAAGCTTTTCTCCCTGTGGATTATTCATGAAATAAAAATAAGTATAAGAAAAGAGAAAATTTTGGTTTTCATGGACCATGTCTTTTAATTTCTGCTATAGAAAATAAAATCACATCGTGAAAGCTGGAAATAATACAAATTGAAAGCACGATTCCAAATCTTTATTTCAAAGCATTCATCAGTGGGAGAAAGAGAATAAATTGAAATATGGAGACTTATTTGATCTTCCTTTGGAGGTAAAATTACAGCTGCTTACAGAAATCGAGAGGTTCAAATGTGTCAAGCTAAAACTATGAGAAAGCCTTAAAGAAAAATAAAGTGCTGCTTGTATTTGAGGATATACATGTTGAGAAGTCATTTAAAGTTGTGTCTCTATTGAGCGACATCAAATTAGGTTTTGACAGGCATGGTGGCTTTAGTGTTTATTATTATTATTATTATTATTATTATTATTATTATTATTATAGTTCACATATAGTATTATATTAGTTTCAGGTGTACGACATTGTGATTCTACATGTATACCTTACAGTGTGATCACCACTTCAGTTTTGCTTTGCCAAATTAAGTTTAAAAATGGGCATAGAATTTTCTTAAGAGTCACTGTGAAAAATATTATATTTTGTATTCTAAATTATTACTCTGGTGAATAAAGAATTTCAAGGATATTGATTTGGTAGTCTTTGAAAGGAAGGATTAAGTGAAATACTTCTCTCTCTCTCTCTCTCTCTCTCTCTCTCTCTCTCTCATTCTCTCTCTTTCTCTATTTTGGATCCCTCTTTCCTTTGTTTTCATGTAGCTTTGCATTTTGTCATTTCTCAAGGGCTTACATTTATTTCAATTGAAGATTATTCTATAACTAAGCAATGTATACAAACACTTGATGCTGGGAACTATATTTCTTTAAAAGGAACAAGAGAAATTGAGTATTTAGCCTTTTGCAAAATGATTTGTTTTGTAGATAATGATTATGTATCCCATCAATATGGAACATGGTTCAGGTGCTTGAATGTTTTGTGTCGCATTTTTACAAACATGTGTTACTAAATTTAAAAAGCTAAATTCAATTTTTCCAACTAATTTGTGGGATTTCAGGGTATATTGTTCACTCATATTTTCTTTTTGTGGCTTACCATTAATCTTTATTTGAGTTAGTAACTACATGATCAAAGTAAGTTAGAAATTCATACCTGGATACTGCTTTATTTATGGGTAAAATATTTGTATTGTGAGAGAAGCATATTTTTTTTCATGAACACTAAGGAGTTTAATAATAAAAAGAGAAATAGTTTAATATGTGAAATTCAGGGTGAATTTGTGGAGTTCCATTTTGTGTGAATGGATTTTTTAATGGTCATAGGTAGCATTTGTTGAATGTTTACTATACTAAATCCTCAATATATATTATTCTATTAATCTTAATAATTCCAGTGATGGAGGTGTTATTATCTTCATTTAATAGGTACATAAACTGCAGTTTAGAGAAATTTGGTAACTTTCTCAGTCCATCCAATATATGTGGCCACTAAATGATCTGTTAACTTTTAATTGAACCCAGGAAACCTGCTGATGAACACAGAGCTCCTAGTACAGAGCTACATAATTTTTTTTTTGGAACCCTTGTAAGACTCATTAAGCTCATAAAAAAGTAAATATAGTTAATATTCAATTAGGCTAAGCAATGGGAATATTGTTGTATTGGGTTGTCGGAAAAGTCATGATGTATTTTTCTATGTTTTTTGTTGCAAAAATGCGTCATGGCTTTTCTGACAACCCAGTATATAATTGCAAAAAAATAGAGAAAGTAAAATATTTTGGCATTGGAATGTAAAATGATTGTTGCTTATCTTTGGATTTAGATATTTTCTCTGTTTTTGACCAATAATAAAAATAACTCATATTCCATGAGCACTCATTGGCAAGTGTAAACAATCTGGGAATATATTGCAGAATGAAGTCAAACAATAGTTAAAAAATTCACTGTAAGTTATCCACAAGGCACATTAGCACAAATATCTATCTATAGGTTGTTTTTATTGACCATATGTATGTAATTAAATGTTTTTCCAATTGTAAAATATTTTATGTAAGAGTCCAATATTTCCAAAAAAAGACTCTTTAGTTGTAAATTGAGAATAGCTATATGAGGAGTTTAATATTGTTTGATTATGTTGACTTATAAAGGATTGGTCAACTTGCAAATGTAGGAAACCTGACTTCGGAAAAGGAAACACTTGCTTTTATCCAACTGGAGACACTGATTCAAAAGGATAAAAATATGGCTAGGTAACTAGAGATTTTGGATTGCGGGGGTAAGGATGTCTAATCAGATGTTTCCTTGATCTTTTGATTCACCTCCTTTTCCTCTGATTCTGTGCTCAGAATCAGATTGGATTAACATCAGTTCATCAGTTACTTTAAAATGAAGAAACAAAGTGCCCTGAGGAAAAGTTAATAGGATTCTGATCATTTAATAGCCTATCCTCTCTAAGTAAGTACATTTGACTCTTGGCTTTATATCTCAATCTCTTACAAGGGTAGCTTACAAGGAACTCTTTTCCCAGGTCCCATACACTTAGGATAGTAATTAGAAATAAATTTGTAGACTTGTAAGCCTGAGTACCAGACACTGGACTATTGTAAATTCACTGTACAACCATCTCCTGGCTTCTCCTGGCATCTTTTCTCTGTCTCTCAGCAGTGACTCTGAAATGATGTGTTCTAACAGCTGTGAAGCAAATCATAAGTAATTTGTTATTAATAATAAAGTGTTGAAGTTTTGTAAGTGATTTAGTTTTTCAAATTAGATTGGGCCCAAGGTTACTCATATAATAACACCACTATCACTCACTTGTGTTTCAATAAACCATTTTTGAGTTGGAAAGAAATCTGTGGAATTGCAGCCTATCTAATGTTGTGGGAGCTGTACATAAACCTTGCTATACTGTACCACTGGGAGTATGTCTTTAATATGCTTTGAGGCAGAAAACAAATTAGAATGGCTGTTCTAAGCCTTTATTTGCATGTCGCACTTCTGGTCCACATGACAAGCTGTAAAAATGCATAGGAAATATTTAGGACTAAAAAATGTAGTACAATATCATTTTTGAATACTGATATCTCCTGATACCAATTTTATAAAAAGATTTATTTATAATTTAAGAAAAATACATAAATTCAGAAAGAAGTCTGCATATAACCTAAAGATAGCATCCCTGATACCAGGCCTGAGTAAGTTTAGAAGATAGATTTTAAGGTTGAGACAGTATCTGTCACACAGGTATAGCATGTCTACAGCAATAGTTCATTTCTTCTTTCATCAATTAGTTTGTTTCTGTTAGTGTTTTTATCACATCCTAGTTTCTTTAATGATTCCTTAAGGTGGCATACATAATGTACTACATGTCTTGGAGGATAAATAGGAATACACTTCCCATCCACTAGGATGCAAGCCTTCATTACAAGTAATTTCCCTTTTCAAAGCCTCTATAACATGTTTTCTCCTATTTTTTTTTTTGCTACCAACCACATTATATTGCAAATGAGCCATTTGTGAAATTGTTTTACCTGTCCTTTGAACTGTAAATTTCTTAGGGATACAGACTTTATATTATTATTATTTGTATCAGCTCATAGTACCATAAAGAAAATTTTGCACATAGTAGGCATACATTAGAATTCATTGAGTGAATGGTGTCATTCATATTCATTTAAACTGACATACTTATTAAAACCTGAGGAGATTTACTATAACTGAATATTTAATTTTTTATAATAATTGACCAGAATCTCCAAAAAAATTTTTATTTGCTTGTTATATTAATTTGATAGTGTCTTTCTTAATAATGCTAAAGTAGTACTTTGTTTGAAACACACACTTAAAATAATTAATACTTAATTATTAATTTTTAAATTGAATATATCAAACTTTATAGTAAACCTAATTTAAAATAACCAAATGAGAGGTGTAGTGATAACACAGATAATTAATATTTTTGAACCCATTTGATTTTATTTGATTTTAAAATTCCAGAATATTCAGAAAATCTTAGTCATATCTTCAGCTGTTTTTTTGTTTGTTTGTTTGTTTTTTTCAGAATTTTTACTCGGATTTAGACAAGTTTGGATAAAACAGATCAGTGGTTGCCTACGGATGGTATAGTAACAGGCAGAAATTATAAAGGGCATCCCATCACCCCAACTTTAAGGGGTGATGAATATGCTCATTATCCAGATTGTATTATGATTTCATGAATGTGTACATACATCAAGGCTTATCCAATTGTACATTTTAAATAAGTACAGTGTATATAGGTCAATTATCATGCCTTAATAAAGCTGTTAACACTTTCATTAAACAAATTTTAAAACATGATACATTAAAAATTTTTTTTTCATATGCATTTCCGGTCATTTTGATTTTGCCTGTGCCCCACTTTATTAGAAATAATGTTAAAAACCAAAACAAAATGAAACATAGTCCCCCACTTGGAGGAGCTCCAATCAGTGCAGCGCTTTCACTGTTGGCAGCATAGCAAGCTAGGTCCTTAAAAAATGTTGTCATGCAACAATATAAATAGATAATAGTTTAATTCATTGCTGAGCTACAGACAATATATTGGCACTCGGTATAGACCAAAATAAACAAGTAAACACACAAATAACTAAATGAAAAGGCAGATGAAAGCAGAGACATGAACCATAAATGACTTTAGAGGAGTGAGGAACTGAAGACCAAGCTTTGCAAAGCCCTTGCAAAGTTGGGAATAAGAGCCTGAGAACCCTAAAATAGGCCTGGATCCTCAATGGGACTAGTCCCATAGTGAATGGATGGGTTAGGAAAAAAAAAAAAAGAAGCGCTAGTCAAAAAGTAAATCCCACCAGGATATTTGTCATTTTCAAGGTTGATACAGGGGAAAATATAATTAATAACGCTCTTTACAGACAATTTATAGTCATTAACCTGCTCTCATGTCTGGTGTTCAAATTTACACTAACCTTGTACTCAGGGAACCCTCAAGCTGAGATATTAAATTAACATGGTGTTTCGTTGGGGACAGAACCTGCCAAAAAGCAGAGGCCAGCAGAAATTCTCTCTGGACAACTCAGACTAATACAAGTGCTAAACAAAACATAGCAAAATATTGAGATTCAGGCGGTCTGGCTGTTGGGTTCATGAGTATTGCATTTTCTTTTCCCCTTTTCTTATATTTTTGCATTATATCATAATACAGTATTACATTTTAAAATTACAAATAATGGGGTGTGATCAGTGTTATGATAGATGTACATGAAGAGTTTTCACCCATTATGGAGTAGATTCTAGGCAAAGGGACCTGGGTGTGCAAAGCAACAGCATTTTGATGCCCTGGGGTATTCAGATCACGGAGGCTACATAGCGTCCTTTAGATCACACAAAGCCCTGGAGCATTTCACTGAGGGAATAACTTGAGCAACTTTACATTTTAGAAAGATCAGTCTGGTAGGGCAGTTTGCAAGAGAAAGGCAAAAAGTAAACATTAGGAGGCAATCACAGATACAAATGCACAAATGTATTCACTGGAGATAAAGAGACCTAATTAGAGATATAATATTTAGGAGGTAGAATGAGATGATTTGATGCCTCAGTGATATGGTAAAATAAGGGAGATGAAGATTAGGAAGATTACCTGTCTCTTTGCTTGGGTTCAGGGTGAATACAGGTTGCCTTCCCTCATATATGGGATGCTAGGGAAGGACGGGGTTTGGAATAAATGATGTACAGCTCAGTGTTTAGACCTGTGAGGTCTGGGTCTTCTGTGGGACATTCAAGAGACCAGTTATGGTTTGCCAGGGATCCAAGGAGGCAAAGTGGCTTCAGAGTGGGGCAAGCAAACAGGAAGGGAACTTTGGGGATGTCACTGTCCCGGACAGAACTGAATAATGATGATTTAAAAGTACCTGCATAACTTAGAGGGTTTTTTTGTTTGTTTGTTTGTTTGTTTGTTTTTAATGCTAAGCCTCACAATTTAATTCAAACAATTTTCGTTGAGGACTTCCTTTATGTTACAGTCCTTGCTCTGAGCTGCAGTAGAAGCAAAGCACAGGTCGTGTTCCTTCAAGTCTCTTTTCAAGATGTATCAAGGTTTCTGTAAGACAAGGTCTCTGTCTCACCTCTGGGGCACTGTACACTTCATTTGCTCTGTCATGAACACCATTTCAGGATCTGGACTCTCCCTTCCTTACCTTGGGCCTCAGTGTGGGTGTCACCTCCGTAGGGAAGACTCATTTGGATTCATTATTCTCCCCGCTAAGATCAGGTAAATTCATCAATAAGAAGGAGTGTCTCTTCCATTAGAATAATCCCAGTGCCCAATATGGTGCCTGATAATCAGTATTTAATAAATGTTTTTTAAATATTAAATGTTATTTATTTAAGACATAGGTCATGCACACCAGAGGCTTATCAAACATTAGTGTAGCAGTGCTTGGAATCATTCCTTGTTGCTTTATGCATGTGTCTCTTTCCAGTTACGTATGAATAACCGGAGGTTGGAGACTGTATTTTTCCTTTTTGGGCATTGCTCATCCTGTCTGGCATAGTGTTCAGGTAATTTTTATAGCATTCACTTGAATGATATTTTAGGCTACACATGAGATTATCCATTTTGCACTCTGTGTCCATATTAAATATTCTACTGCAAACCTAATGATTTATTTATTTAACTGAGGGATGATTTCCCCACTAGGACCTATTAGCATCTCAAGATTGGCTATGTAAAGCTGGTAAAACCTGATTATTATCAGCTATTAGTAATTTTTAGATCCTTTATATAAAATTTAAATAGAGGAGCAGAACACTTCAAGTTAAAGGTTTTATCTGATTATGATCTTAGAGAGAGGGCAAATGTTGCCAATATAGTTTTTCATATTTTTATGATGAAAGAGGGCTTTTGAATTCATCATTTCCTTAATTTTGGAATTATTTTAAGTGCATTTTAGTTTAATAAACAAGACTTGCTTTAGCTACAATGTATGTGGAACTTGAATTTTAAAACCCCTAAAAATTTAATCTTCAA
The DNA here is from genome assembly GCF_001890085.2 of Hipposideros armiger. Taxonomy (NCBI): domain Eukaryota; kingdom Metazoa; phylum Chordata; class Mammalia; order Chiroptera; family Hipposideridae; genus Hipposideros; species Hipposideros armiger. The sequence goes on from NW_017732318.1 coordinate 153,429, forward strand.
TTTGTGTTTTGTTGTTAGAGTGGGGGAAGGGTTGGTTTGTTGATTTAATTTCTTTTTCTAATCTATGCCCCTATGTTTGAGAAAGAGGCAGAGAGAAATGAGAGAAAAAGAAACAGAACATTTGACTAATGACCTTTTAAATGAATCAAAACAACAATCTATTTATATCCACTGGGAAATGTTCATCCGTTTGAAAGCATCTCACAGTCTCTTTAACTTCTGTGGCCTTTTTAGGTGTTCCGTTTTTAATCCTGATCTAAATAAAGAAAGTAAATGTTGCACAGGATCAAATTTACAGTCTAGCTAAATGAGAAATCCATTAGGTTGGAAACTCTGTAGTTGTTTTGCTGTGGCAATGATTTTTTTTTTCCAAGTATCAACCTTCCTTTGTATTCTTTGTATCCAAGTATCACCCTCCTGTCCATCTGCCCATTTTAGTCACTTATCATCACCTCACCTAGAGCTCCAGGTGGTCCTTGTAGCACATTTCCATATAGAGCCATTACTTTGATGGTAAAAGTCTCAGTGTGGCTCCAATAATGTTATAAAAATTCCTGTGTGCTCACCATTTTCATTACCAATAGAATTCTTGTACTTATGGAACATGAAACCAATGCAACATGTAATCAATATTAGTAAACAGTTCTAAGTTTTTACTACATCACCACCTTATACACATTTAAAGTTTACATTAAGAAAGTTCAGATCCAGTAAAGAAAATTGAGCAGCTTTTCTTTTTAAATTCACTCACAAAGACCCATCTTAGTTTCTGCTATTGTCAGAAGGACATTTTTTTTTTTTCCAAATAGAGTCCTTGAAATAAAAAGCTTAGAGAGCAGCCTGTCAGCAAAGTTTTATCTTGCTAGGAGACTATTTTTGAGAGCTCAGGTATGTGATGTAGCTGTGGAAAAGATCTTTCTTTGGGTAGGTGAGGAAATATCAGATAGATTTAAGTCGTGCTCTTTTCATATACTTGTTCACACAAATCTTAAAGAAGACTTTTAGCTTTAATAGGCCCTAAAGAAACAGGGAATAATAAAAGCAGAGTTAGGAGTATGCTAGCCACATGCCTGATCTTTCAAACCAGGACACTTTAGAAAATGAACAGACTCTCTTAAAAATTAGGCCAGTACAGAAAACCGTGAACCAGGACCTTGACAATGCCTGGAAAACTGGGACCTATGGCTACCTTAATTATGAGGGGAAGACAATTAAAAATGGAATGCCAATAGAATCCATTAGAACTGAAGGACTAGTGTTTAGTTGGGCAACTGGTGATATTTATTTGACAAATCTGATGAATAAATATGAAGCCAACCTCCTATATTAATGTGAAAGGTGAATAATTTGATTGGAGTTATTAAGACCATTAAAACTGATTGCTTTAAGATTTGTTGTTATTCTGTTAGATTAAAAGATAAATCAATGTCAGTTTTTTCCTGGGACCCTCCCCCCAAAAATCAATCAATGACTAACTTAGTGTGTGCCTCCTGGTTCCAGTCATTTTGGTTTTCATTTTCACAGGCTGATTTTTGTCCTTGAAGGTAGTATTACTTGTATTTATGTAAAATGTGAACCATGTCACTTCTCTCATTACAGCTGTTGAAATTTTTCATTCAAAAATGTGCAGTTACTTTGCTTGGTGGAATCGAGCCTTTGCACATCTTTAAGCCACTTAAAAGAAATGTGTGCATGATTTATAGAACAAGCAAACAAAGCATGACCTTTCCTGAACTGATTAACAGTGCTGTTCTTCAGAGTGGCAGTTTGCTATACACTGGCTTATACTGAACAATTTTATAAATGTGTGTAGGGCACAATACAAATATGTAACATGAAAATATAATGGGATTGAAATATAATTTGAACCAAACATTTGTATTTTTCTAATATAAGCTGGAAAGCTCTGAGCTCTGTTTTCTAGTCATTAAAACAACACAAAACTAAACATCTTGCACAAAATTTGAGGAGGACAAGCAAGAAATTATTTCATTTTTAGTTTAGCATTAACATATTTTTTATTTTTAATTACAGATATTTTCACACACTATAAATTGATACCTGTTTAAAAAATGGAGTCAGATTTAATTCACTTAGAGGAATTAAATCTAAATATTGATAGGCAGATATTAAAAAAAGGTTTTTTTGACAAATTTTGTTTCCTTCCCAGTGACCCAGATATGGGTGAACACAAGAAGAATATGATATGAGGTAATTTAGAAATCAGTTGTAACTGCTCAGGCTGGCCACTTTTGCAGTCACAGAAAGCACTTTGAAACAGTATAAAATTACAGTTCTTTTTCATTTTCACCTTGCAATGTCAGGCTCTTTCAAATCAAGTAAGATAAGCTTAGAATGATTGGGTTACTACTTTGTTACAAAAAAGATGCATACCAGGGTTCACAGCACAGTAATATAAGCCTTAAACACAGATGATGAACTCATGTACCCGAAAATAACAGTCCTGTATTGTTGATGGGGCATTGCTGTCAGTATTGTTTACTTGGAAGTTCCTTGAGGGCAGGGACCATCTCTGCATATCTCTAACTCCTAATTCTATGTGTTAAACAACAGCATTGGTGAATGTTCCACAAATGGAGTATGAATCTATAAAAACAACATTTTAACATTCTTAAGTTAGGAGAGAGAGTATTACTGTAGTTATATAATTTTGCTTATTTCCTTTGGTTAAAAAGCAGAATCATGTGAGGTTCCTCTTTTCAAGGAAATTCTTCAGAAAACCATGCTAAATATGTTCTTCCCTACCTCTCTCTCCACACAATATTTAACTTACCACAGCTTCATGCTCACGGGGACATTGAATAAATATTTCTGGTCAATAGTCACAAACCAAGTATTTTTAAAGTCAACTTGTTTCTCTCCAGCACCATTTACATTCCTATTTCCTTTAAGATGGAGTTAATTTTCAGGTTGGGCTTTCTTTCAACAGTTGTTTATTGTGTAAATCTCAAATTACATGTAAGTATATATGAAGAAGCACAGTTAATGTAGGGAGAAATATTCCTAGAAAAAAACTGAGAAGTAGACAAAGTTTCTTTTTATGTCCTCCCCACATTTCCGTTGAGCACTTCCCTCTGTTTCCCAAGGAAGCCACTATTTCCTCATTGCCTAGGTTACTTCCTATAACAGCAAGGGCTGCAGGAAATGCGTGTTGGAGTTTTCTAACTGTTTTGTATTTTAAACAAAACTATAGACTCATAATTTCGAAGCAATGTATACTATTTAAACCATGCATATTGAAGGCCGGAAAATAAAAACATGACTGTCTCTTAAAATAACAAAACTATTCAGACAAATAGACAAGCTGACCTTTGAAGAAAGCTTAGTTAATATGATCATCTTTTTTTTTTAAACCTCCCGCAATGACCATCTGAAATAAGAAAGCAAAGGTCAGGCCAAGGCCATATTTTAAATTTTCATTGTTAACCTAAGGCTATTCAAGCAAAATGGAATTTAGAAAATGATCCAATTTTATTTCCCTATTCATATGTGAGGACAATTTAATCTTTTAAATAATTCAATCCAGTTTTTCCCTGGATGGGTGTGGAGAAGGATGTTCTAGATTTCTGTAAATTAAAAGGATCAGGCTATGGAGGAGAGAGTGGAGATGCGGTAGCAGAGAAAATTTTCCTGGTCATCTGCCTATATGTTATTGCTACTAATTTACTCTATTTCCAATATCCTTAAACAAAAAGCCATGGAAGCGAGCAGCGGTCTCCATCTCATCTAGGGTATGGCCCAGTTGGTTTTCTTGGGAGCTCCAATTGTGGAATGCAATGCTATGGCAACAGTACAATTGGAAAATATTGTTTCTAATAAAGCAAAGGAAAAACTTCTTTTTTTTTTTAATTGGGCTGAGGATCATCCACACTTGAATGGCATGAAGCTATTTTATTACTAGAGAGGAACTCTATGAAGTAAGAAAGAAGGAAGAAATAGTGAGGAGTAATCCTTTTGAATTCACTCTGCCTGGTAATACTTCAAATAACGAAATACAAAATACAAAAAGAATCCTCAAGAAGGTAAATAGAAATAAAAAGGAGGGGGGCAGTTTCTTTCATGTCAGACAACACACTACCAAAATCACCAGAGGAAAACAATCGAGACTTCTGTTCTTGATAACAATAACATACTGACTTTAAACTGTCATAAAGCTCAGAAAAGACTGTGCAAGGTTTATTCCAATAAGCACAGAGAAGATTCTTCTTTCTTCATTTGTTTGCCTCTTTGATATTTTTCTAATGTGTCTCCTGTGAACCTTCTTTCTTTAATACATTTTTACTCTGAGAACTAACTTATTTTCTTTAAGTGAAATAACTGTAATAAAATGTGCAGAATTGATTGCTTGGAAGATTGATATTCTTAAGTTTGAGGTCCTCTCTGTAGCCATATAGTATGGTAACCAAAAAAGATAAAAAGAGAAGAAAAAAGAATTTACATGTTTCTTCCACTGATGATATACTGGCCTTTACTAGAGGGTGCTTCCTAGAACAATCTTAGGATTCTTCTAATGTGACATTATATTTTCTCTTCTGAGTTAAGACATCTTATTTCTCCTCACTCCAAATAAAATAACCCTGTTTTACTAGAGAAACGATGCAAATAACTTGTAGCCACATTTCTTGTAAAAATTCAGAGGTGGTATTAATAAAGTTTTTGTGAGTCAGGGAAGGCTAGGTTCCACTGAGATAAAAAGTTACCCCCATAACTCAGTGGCTGAATTGGACAAAATGTACTCCTCCCTAATACAACACATCCCACAAGTCAGTTGGGGGATTTTGCTCCACAAATTTGCTCATTTCAAGACGCCACCATCTTGAAGCTGAGCTTTATAGAACAGGTGTCTTTCTCAGTCTCTGTAGCAAAAAAAACCCAACCAAACAAGCAAACAAACAAAACAACTGGTAGGTATTGCCCTGGCAATGAAATGCTTGGCCTAGCTGTGATATATATGTGTATACCTACAGCCCATTGGCCACAGTGTGCTTCAATGATCCACCTATTTGCAAGAGCACTGGGAGGTATAATCCTCCACGATGCCAAGAAGGGAAGGAGAACTGGATGTGGATATATTCTAGAATTTTCAATCATGTCTTTTCTGCAGACATATACACCTGACTAGAGAGGGGAGCCTGTGCCATGTCACTGTGGAAATATAAACTGAAAAAGTAGACTATGACTGTATAGTGGTTGTCTTTAATTGTTGGCAAAATGATTTTTACTTGATCTATATGTAATGAAATCCATCTGTTTTGAGCCTCCGAAAATGTTTTTAGTACCATTATAATACCCTGAAGATGGAAGTACTATGATTTATAGTGATAGTAAGGTTGAAGATGGATGACTATTATTTGAAATAGATATTTGATAGAATTTCCTCTAGGATATCAATATTCACAACTCCCTTTTCTGAAATTTCCCTAGCCTGAATTGAATTTGGCTTAAGTAGGTTCTTCATTTCCTCTTATACTTTGCTCCTTTCAAATGTGACATTACTTATCACCTAAAGCCCATTCCTGCCTTCCACTCACAGCCCAAATTTGAAAATCCATTTGTGACATTTATAGGGAAATTACCTGTTCAATAGCTGCTTTAATAAAGTTAGTCTAGCAGTGATGTGCAATATGGATAGAGATGGAAATTGAGATATTATTTTAATTACTTCTTTTTAAAGATAATGAGGGCTTCAAGGGTGTGAAAACAGTGGGATTCAAAGTATCTAGAGAACATAGGAGAATCTAGAGAATAAATATCTACTGAGAGAGTGTTTTAGGTTATTAGCATTTGAAAAAGATGAATTCGTAGTTTTTTTGAAAATGCTTAAGAAAAAATATAGAATACTGCCCTTAATGATATACATATTTTTATATAACATCAAGTCCGTTCTTCATGTTACTTAGTGTCTTTCTAAAACACAGCTCTCTTACTGTCCTTTCCCTGCTAAAATATTCATAGATCCTCATAATATGAAACGGCATTTCCTAAAATGTGCTAATAATATTACTTCACAATACAGTATGATGGCCAAATACATTGAGAAATGTTAGGTTACACAAAGATAAGTAGTCTCTTTTCTGGAACTAACTGATGGTAAAGCTCTAAGAAAGGGAATAGTATGCAATGTTTTCCAAAGCTATTTTATTATAAAGCTCTTGTTTTTCTTTGTAGATAGTCTTTACAGGTAAATGGCATATTGCAAATAAATTAAAACCCCTTAAACACAGTTGTGAAATTGAATTCTTCAGTTGGTTTCACAGTGAGTAGAGAGTAAATAGATTTTATTTCATCCAAAAATACAACAGTGAATAAAATAAGAGCTCTGGTTTGGCAATAGTAGGATAAGAATTAAGTGATTTATAGTGGTTGTTTATACTACAGTAGGACTGACAGAGAATGAAGTAGATACTTTTGAGATATTTATAGGTGCTTAAATACTGAGGCTTGGTGGTAGAATTGGTATGGAGGTAAGTGAATGTTGCATTTCAAGCATGACTCTGAGATTTATAGCTCATATAACTAGCTAAGTGGCTCTGAAAAAGGTGAGATAGGAAATAATAACAGCTGATATGTATTAAATGTTTACTATGCCAGATAATGTTCTAAACTCAACTTAGTTTAAGTCAAGTAATTCTCCTAATGAATCTGAATGTTTTTCAGATAAGAGAATCAAACAGAGATTAAGAAAATTGTCCGAGATTTTCAACTTTTAAGTGGTAGACCTAGCACTTGAATTCAGATATTTGACTAAGAGCCCATGTTCTTAAACACTACACTATAGTGTTTAATAAGTAGAAAAAAGTTTAAATAATTGTGGTAATGCAGTGGGCTGAGAGATCATTAATTTGAACATGTAGAGTTTGTGGCACCTTTTGGGTATCCAAAGAGAGCAAGTAATTCAATGTATGGCTCCATAATTCAAATGAGAAATTTGGAGATATGAAAAGCTGGCATAGAGATGGTCAAAGAAGCCATATGTGGTAGTGCAAAAGTCCAGGGAAGTGTATGCCAACAACATAGCTTTATATAATAAGGGAGGGGGAAAATGCTCATTGGTTTAAGGGACCTGGAGGCCACTGGTGATCTTAACCAGAGCCATGGTGGGTGGGAGAAGCAAGCTTAGGTTGAGTGGGATGAACAATGGAAGTTAAAGAAACAGAGATTTTCAAAAAAGACTTTTCAAATATTTAATTATGAATGGAAGGAAAAAGTAGAGACACATGAGAATCAAGTTTTTTTTAATGGAAAGAATTAAATAGTTTTAAAGCTAAAGGGGAAGGTCTTTTTAAGAGAAAAAGGAGAGAAATAATATTTCCTGAGAAGACAGGAAAGAACAGAATCTACTAAAAAAAAAGGGAGTAAGTGTTGTTTCGTGATGGAAGAGCATCCCGTATAATATAAAAGGAGGAAGGATGGAAGAATAAATGGGTGCCCATGAATGTAGGCACATGTTGTGTAGTGTGGAGGCGTATGTGTCTGAGAGCTTCCTTTTCTATGTAAAGCAGAAGAGAAAGCCACCCACAGAGAAAGACTGATGAGATATTCTCTAGGCAGTGGGACTTTTCCAAGCACTCTAGAAAATACTAGGAAAAAAAGTTAAGAGAAAAGGGATGTACCATATAGTTGTTAAGTCAATGAAAATCAATATTGAAAAGTCAAATTAGTAATGTTTATTACGCAATCTAATGCAATTTGAAAATTTCATATTTGTATAACATTTCATACTTTATAAACCATTTCCTTCTACATTTTATTTGAGCTTCATAATAATAATAAACTTTACAAGAACCCTGAGTTAACTACCTCTCTAAATGTACTACATAATACAAATAACAGTTACATCAGCAATGATCTTTCCATTAAGGGAAAACCACCATTAATATTTTGCTATATTTGCTTGTGTATGCTATCATATATATGTCTTACAAAGGAAGGGTCAACTTGTCATTTAGTTTTGTCATCTCTTTTTTTCTTTCAAATGCTCATTTTGTGTATTCCAATTATAATTGGAATCGTGTTATATCAATATCATAATTTGCAAAGAATTGATATTTTTACAGTATTGATCATCCCCATATAATTTGCCTGTTTTTATTCTAGTATTTTATGCCTCTCAGTAAAGCCTAGGTTTCTCAATATTAGATCTTATGCAGAAGTTTTGAGGGCCCTCTTTTTCAATTCTAACCTCACAGTTTAATTCTGGTATTGCTCACTCTATTCTTACAAGCCCATCCATTCTTCCCTTCCTCAACATTTTTTAAGCCACATTTATTTGAAAACTTTGGGGAGTAGGTATAATTTTTTCATTCCACATAGGAAATGCTTTAATTTTTGGTTAGCATATTTGTCTCAATTGGTGAGGGTTAATACTGAGGTTATAAGGATATATGTGAACATGGCTATGATTTTTATTTGTTTTACTGCAGGGGCATTTTGTGATCAGCAATTCTCTCTTGCATAATGCCTTCCATATTGAGAGTACGGAATAATACTAATTTGTCATCATCAAATTGTTCATGTAGCCTCTTTCTCAAGCCTGTTGGAAGACAATACCACAATGATAGTGAAATGATATTAATGAAGAGTTATAAACACTACTTCAGTGCTATGAAGGGAAGACAATTTTCAATTCTTAGATTTATGTTTTCAAATAACACTTCCCCTCTTTGTAACACTTACCATTAGATTAACTCATCATTAAAAATAAGTTTGTGTAGGAAACTAAATGAATATTTTCTTTAAATAATTCTAAGGACCTACAAAGAACTTGAATCTTAATATCTTTAACATCATGATGCTGAAATAGGAGAAACATGAGTGTGAAATAGGGGAAAAATAAAAGGTAATAAAAGTAGAAATGACAAATTTAAACTTCCAGCAAATAACATTGAAGCCAAGTTTTGTTAGACTTAGCAAACAACCTTTATCAGATTCTGTGTTGCAAATATAGAAAAGCATACAAGCATTCTTCCCAGTGTGACCCACTAGAGTCCTGGGGCAAAACTTTCACTTTGATTTTAAAATCTTGGATATTATACATTTTCTTAGTTCTCCCCTTCGCCATTTCACACTCCTGATAAATAAGTGGTGATTACCATCTTTCTCCAAGTCTTCCTTTGATGTGAGCCATATTTCCTATGTATCTATTTCTTCATGGCTACCTAAAAAAGCATGTACATGGATACATGTTTCCAAAATCACCATGGTTCTGTTTTGTTGTTAAGAGTAATTGCTATTCTTTAGTAATTTTCTGGAAAAAAAATCACTGACAAGTGATTTTTTTAAAAAAACTGCCTATACAAAAAAAGGTATGAATGTTGCTCCCACTTTATTTTATTAACTTCAAAATTATAACTTAACTGGAACAGTAATAAATGAATTATGAGACATAAGAAATTAAATAACATAAAATTTCATATGGTATTACAATAATCTGCTCTGAACTAAAACAAGTCAAAATCTGCTGGTACAACTTTCATATTCTATAAATAATCAACTAAAATCAGCTTTAAAGTTAGAATTTTTTCTAGAATATATTTATGTTGCAATTATATAGTATTCGGATTAAGATTGTCTCCAGTTTTGAAGTCAGGGGAACCACTTCCTATCCATGCATGTCAATGGGGAAAATAAATTTTATGAAAGGCTTTTGGATTTGCCAATACATGGCACTGTCTGTGAGGGACTTTTTATCCAATAAGCAAATAACTGTATTGGAAAACCCTCCCTACTCACCTGATCTGGCTGGCCCCCAATGACTTCTTTCTTCCAAAGATAAAGGAAANGGGTGACAATGGTTAGTAAAATTACATAGGATTCAAGTGTAAATTCTGTAATATATCATCCATATATCACCTTGTGTGTTCACCACCCAAAGTCAGTTCTCGTTCCATCCCTGTATATTTGACCCCCTTTATCCTCTTTTACTATCGCCTCTCCCCCCTTGCCCTTTGGTAACCACTGAACTAGTTTCTAAAGTCTAGTGGCTAGTGTCTAAAAACAAGCAAAGGCAAGTCTTAGATCTACTTCCTAGCTAAGATGTTAAGTTCAATGTGTTGAAATTGCAGGTTTTTCAGAACTTCATACAATTTTCTAGAGCAAGTCTTATAAATGCCTTTCTTTGGAAGTGGCATATATTTTAATCAAGAAGTGTAAAAACTGAGGAGATATTTTCTAATACACTTAAATTGAAATCTAGTCTTTCAGAACTATTATTCCTCATTTAAAAATTCAGTCTCTGCAAATTCTGTTTTAAGGGTTTTACAAATAAAGTATGATAGCTTAATATGTTCCTTTGCTGATAAATGCTCATGGGGAGCATTGAAAATAAATGTAGCTCCATCAGTACTGACTCATCTCAGCAAGAATCTCCCAGGTAATCCTCTCTAGGACCTGACATGCGGTTTGTTGACCCTACATTTAGTTTTCAACATGCTATATTAATGATTTTGCAGTAAGCCTGCAACATATTTAGATTTTCCTCTAAATTTATAGGATAAGCTGTAGTATTTTTAACATTTCTCCCAAAAAAACCCAAAATCTCCCCAAGACATTCCTTCATGAATGGTTTTTGATATAATTAAGATGATATAATTACCCAGGACTTAACACTGTCAGAAATAAAAATGTGTGGCTCTAATTCTCAAGTCACACTGAACGTCTTGAGTAAATCAAATTAGCTATGAAAATAAACACACAAGGAAAAGTGAACAGTGAAAATGATCAACTGTTTTTTTTAAATTTAATAGATTTATCTATGAATTATGTAATATTTACTACCATTATACAGAAGAACCTCCTTTCCTGTTTTTAATGGACATATAAAGCAAATGCCCAGAAATCCTACCTGGATCATATTTTATTACTTTGCAAATAAATTCATCACATTCTGTTTCTACACATAAAATGGATTCTATTCACACATCTGAAAATAAGGCCATGCTAACTTGCCTAATAGCTAATGTACTGCAATACTGCAGAGGCTACAGTAAAATGCCAGGCTCAAAAATAGGAATACTTTCAGATGCTTTATCATAAGAACCGTGGTTATTTCAATCATTTGCAGAGGGTTCTGTTGCAGTGGATAAAAAAGATGGTCATTGCTCTTTAATGTAATTTTACAGCTCTCATAAAAGGAAATACCTCCATTAACTTTATCAGTATGTCTTCATCTTTGATCTGTGAAAATTGAAGTAAAACCTACAAGGTAAACACACACACACACACACACACACATACACACTTACATGCACACATACTAAAAAAAAATATATATAGTAGGAAAGTGTGAGGAGTTTATCCCCACCCCCATCCCAGCACTATACTTATAAACAAATGCTCTGGAAATAGTTTGTCTCTCTTGAACCAAATTTCTATTTTTAAAATCTTCGTACACATAGATCATATGATGTTCATGAACTCTAAGAATGTTCTGACTTATTGCCTCACTGATAATTTAATTGGAGCCACTTCTATTTTTAGGAAATAGCTTAGTCACGTATTTGGGATTCTACTATGCTTCAGGAAAGTTTTTTGTTTCACAGTAAAATGCTCTGAGCTAAGTAAACCATTTTGACCTTATGTGGGTGGGTTTTTCTTTCATACAATCAGTATCTCCATTGTGAAATCATGGGATTTTCTAAAATTCCCTTTAATGTTGTTTAAAAGTATTTCTGTATTACCATAACAATTCTGCATTTCCTAAAGTATATTACAGTAAACATAGGAATCGGTTAAGGATAAGTGTTGGGGGAAAAAAGACATTTTCTCAAATGAATCAGAAAGATTTTTCATTGTCCCAAAGCTGCAATGACTATGGCTTTTAGAATCGACTAAATGGTACCATCTATGTCATAAATTTTCTCTTTAAAAGTTGGTTGTTCCTGTGAAGGGAACTGAAACTATGCCTAATAAACAACGGATCTGGAGAAATTAGCTTTAACCATCTGATATGATCTTTTAAACCTCTGAAAGCCAAGCATTTTTTGTTTGTTGTAGGTAAACAGCTGATGACTTCATTGAGACTGGTATCTGGCTAGAAGATGGAGGAGACAATCAAATTGAAAAACAGGATGGCATCATTCAGGTGCACCAGGGTTACTCTGTCCCTGTTCTGAGTTTTCAGTCTGTGACATGGGCATACACATTTCTTATATGAGTGATAATTATCACTTGAACCTTGGTGGTAAACTGATAACAACCCAAAGGTTCATGTGGTAAAAGAGAGAAGCCTAGGTTCTGTTGCCACTTACACCTATAAATGTGCACATGATGAATTCAATGTTTATTTAATACCTACTTCCATTGGTCCAATCAACGCACCAGGAAGCAGTGAAATGTCAAAATTATGCATCTCCTACCCACATCTGCCCCCCATACACGTGCACACATTTATAGAAACAGCAATTTTAATATTTTTATAAGAAAACCATTTAGTAGCTTTTCTGACCAGATGTTTTAAGACGCATAGATTTTTAACTGTCTATTATCACTATTCTAAAGGAATTAAGTTGATAGCTTTTTCTAGTCTGCCATGGTTTTCNTATTCAGCAATGAGGTATATTGCACTTTTTCTAGGATGAGTGTGCAAACTTAATTGTCCAACCTCGTATATTGCTCCATCTACATTAACTATTCACTTTCTTCTGTGATCGTTAAAAGACTGTGCTAAGACTAGTGCACGGTGTGTAGTATTGTAATAATATTAATCCATTCATGTACTCATTCCTGTAAATAAGTTAATGCATACTTATTGACAAGAGTTTTTGTTGTCAATAAACCCAGTATTAAAAATGCAAAAAGGAATAAGCCTTTCCTTTAAGAATGTCATAGTCAGTAAAATATATATGAACATACACATATAAGTTAAAGTTGCAGGAAATAGATATTATAGTAGTTGTATGGACCAAGTCTTTTCAGAAATTAGAGGAAGGTAAAAATTATTTTTTCTAAGAGACCCAGGCCTCCAAAAGATGAAATTTGAGCTCATTGTAAAAGTGAATATAGATTTACCATGTGAAAGAGAAATGAGAGATATTTCAACCAGAGGATACCATGGTATTTCATATTATCTCCAACTTGTCTAGTAACAGGCATAGTGAGGAATTATATTGGCTGGCATTTGGTGTCTATGTGTCAGGAAGAAAGGAAAGTGACTAAAATGGCATGTTGGGGAGATTGTATGTGAAGTTAAGAGTTTTTTATTTTATTCTGTAAGTAATAAAGAGTCAACAATAGGTTTTTTCAGCAGAAAGTAACATAATCAGGTGTTGGGCTTAGGAAAATAACTCAGGTAGCAGTGTTTGGGGTGGACTTGAATAGAAAGAGACAATAACATGAAGGCCAGTTTTGAAGGTACTTGTGAAAGCCCCAGTGAGATATAATGAGGATCTCACTTAAATCCTGGGTCAGAGGGAGGTTACAGAGGGGATTTACAGGAGGTTACTAAAAAAAAGAAAAAAGGCAGGGGTTATTCATTGATAGCTAAAAAGGACATTCCCTGTTGAAAGACAGAGAGTAGAACATAGATTTTGATTCTTTAGTGTAGGTGTAACTAGAGAAAATATACCACATAGATATGTCTTTGAATAAAATTGTTGGTAAAGAAAATTAAAAAAAAATAGAGAAGTGATGGAAGCAAATGGGAAGAGGGTATTAAACGATTCATTTGGGTGTTTCATTTGCGTAAAGAATGCTGGCCTGTAGAAGGGTCTAATGTCCATTTTGCCTCTGATGTACCCATGGAGCTGAGGGAAAGTCGAGACATGTGGCGACGATGCCACATTTTGGGCCGCCTCCTGAAACTGTTTTCGGAAGACACCAAATAAAGTGAATGTTTATATTTCAAGCTTTAGCAGCGAAGACTCTCCAGTTAACAATCGAGGACCATTTTCTGGATTATAAATCTTATTTTGTTTTACTGCTGAATTTTTCTACAGGCAGAAAAGCCTACAGGGTTAGCTCCCACCTTCCTTGAATCTAGATGGCTGTTGAATAGGAGGGGTACTTAAGCACATTGTAAGCCATGCATACAGAACATGAATTTACATAGCCTTAAATTCACTTACTGAGAATGGAGTTTGCTAACATTCTTATCGCCTCATTATCTTTAAGTTGTGAATAAGCTGATCCAGGAGAAAAATACCTGTCAAATAATCTTTACTGTTGAAATGCAGGTGGGTAACGGCAAAGCTAATGTACGACAAGCCTGACCATGACGTAATTAAATGTTACTAATCATTTTTCATATTCAAGAGATTTGGGTATTGTTGTCAATGCAAGCATATGCCTAGATATACCCTAATGAGAAATATACAAAGCTTTTCAACTCAAGGTACTACTGGAATTCTTACATTATTTGCCAAGGGAAGATACAAAAGCAAATTTGTTTTTAAATCCTTAGGGAAGTCATTTAAACATGTGGATATCAAGCTACTCTTTATACCCATTCTATCCCTATCCATCCGTCTGGCTAAAGCTCTTCATTTGTGTTGTGCGGTCTTCCTGGGCAAAATGCTCTTCTTGCTACTGAGTGCAGATGCATATAAGGACACATTTCACACTCATGATTGTCTTATTTTACTCTTCATACATGGTAGCACTCATGATTTTACTCTTCATATATGATAATACTTGTGATTTTCTTATTTTACTCTTTATATATTCCAGTTCCAGGCTGTCTTTATATCTATACCTATATCCGTATCTGTATCTGTATCTATATCACCTACATATCTGTACCTAGCACAAATTCAATATATGTTTAAAGGGCTCTTAAAAATTTGCTTCCTTAAGGCTATTGTATTTGAAAGTGAATATGTTAATTTTTATCTACTATATTTTCATTTTTTTGCAGAATCTTGGAAACCCCTTTTAGTTACTCAAATGTGCTTGAGTATTTTGTCTTACATATCGTTGAGGACTTGGGCTTCAGTGTAGTGTAGGGCTTTTTTTCCCTGTAATAAAAGAATTGATGGCTTGCAACCTTGTTTTATAAGATTCTACAATCAACCTTTCTCTCGCCCACTGTAATTGGACCTGGCACACTCTTACTGTGATTTCTTACATTATTTTGCACCTTTTTAAATATCCTCAATGACTCAAATCCTTTGGCCTTTGAAATGTGTTTTGTTACTGGAAACAGGTAAACAGCTCATTTAAGTTGACCTTCAAATGTTCCTTCCTTTCTCGTCCCCTTGGTGTGAACATAGCACAGGCTGTTAGTATCTGCTATAGCCGTGAAGTGGCATCCACCTTCTCCCAGCTCTTCCCCTTCATAATGCCAGTCATGCTTCGTCAATACTGACAAGCAATTATTATTTTTTTGTTTCCTTTACACTGTATATTGGCAAAACAATCACTGAAAGGAATTGTAGAGGCAGAAACCATTATCTTTATACTATTGTGGTAACATAGCTTTTGGGCTTGCTGAAAATATCCATTAGTTTTGTCCTCTTATCTAAAAATGATTTCTCCTTTGCTTTGTATTGCTTCAAGAGTTGAATATTTCATCAATGTCTGCCACATTAGAGACAGGTACCTTTATTTCTTCAATAGCTGAGATCTTTTTCTTATTGGCCTTTGTCCTATGCTTAAAGGTATTCTTGGTTCTTTTCAATTCCAGTTGTATAAGCTGTAATTTGGATACTTTTAAAAAGCCCATTTGACTCTCAAGAGCTTTTTTCAACATTTTTTTCTTTTAGTATCAGTCTGACCTCAGTCTACTGAGGCAAATTCATCCTGAGATACATTCATATAGACAGGTGTATACAGACAGAACAAGAGCACTTAGCCGGGTGCTTTACTCACATTACAGCTAAGAACATTTTGCCTTTGAAGTTTTGATCATATCGAGCCTTGGAAGTAGGGCAAGTTTTTCTTAGTAAAATAATTACTTCAAATTTTATCACGGACTCTCATGTTCAGTCATTTCTCAAATATTTCACCTTGTGGAAATAAATTAAGACCACCTAAATGATATCAAATGCTAGTGATTCAGAGCTTGCTATTGCAAGTGAGTCAACCATCATCACACGTGTTTGGCTGACTCAAGGCCAGTCCGGTGTGCAGGGGTGAAAAGCTTGATAACAATAAAAAGAGAAGGCGTTAGGTATGCTCTGATTGGTTGTTATTGGCATGGGGAAGATACAGGTGGGCTATTTAGAAGAATGACAACCTATGTGATTGTTTGAGGACCATATTTGGCTTCCTTTGTTTGGTCCTGAATTAGGAGGTAGACAAAAAATAGGGAACCTGTCAGTCACTGACGAGGTTCTAACCATTTGGGGTGAATTGCTGCAGAGTCTGTGGTTTGGCTTCTTGAGCTGGTTTGTGAAGAGTTTGTGGGTTACTGTTTCATTGTCACATGTGATCTTGCCATGTATTGGGTTGTTGGAAAAGTCATGACATATTTTTCTGTTTTTCATTGCAAAAATGCGTCATGCCTTTTCTGACAACCCAATATATTCTCTTAAACTCTAGAATGTATCTTTTCTGGAAATAGATTTAAAAAACAAACAAACAAGCAAAAAACACCTCAAAACCTATCAATAGCAATTCTTTGCACTCTGCTAAAAGTTGAGTGGGAACTATTTATATTCTAATGGTTCGGTTGTAATCTCTTTATTTATTCCTTTTCTTTCATTCATTCATTCTTTCTTTCCTTTTTTTTTTCCATAGTGAGTCTGTGAAAAACATAAAAAGTATCTAAGAAGGAAAGTATATTTTATAATTGGCTCCTTTGAAGGGGTTTGTCTTATTTTAATTTTGGCTTTGTAGCCTATATGACCTTAAAAAAGTCATCCAGTCTCTCCCAAATGTATTTCATTAACCAGATTGAGGAATATATAACCATGTTATTCATGTGCTCTCAGTCTCTAAAATCATTAAGTCATTATAATCTCATAGAAGTAGAAGAAAAATATCTAGAAGAAAATGCACAACTAAAACTTATCAGGGTTCTCAAGAGAGTGTGGAATTTTCAGAGAAGTTGATGAAGCTAAATCTTTCCCAGAGAGGTCATTTTGTATCATACATACCAAAGGGACAGGGTATGGAGGAGCATTGCAATGTACCAGAGTTGATGGCAAGCAGGCAGGAACTAAGAAGGATTTGCTTTTATTCATCATTCACATATGCTGATAGAATGCTATTAATTTTGAGAAGAAAGGGCAGCTAAGTGTTCAGGGTCATCTTTGAGAAACAGAGAGGTGATCACTGAAGAGAAAAACTACCTGTTATACATTATCTCAGATTTCTTTTTGTTCTGCTCATTTCTACTGCCTTCAAGTTGATATAAAGGTATATTAAAAATTATTATATAAAACATTCTTCAGCTTCCTTCATCGTAGCTTAGATATGACTCTTGATTAATGTGTTTCTGAGGGTTGACTAAATTCCATGGCTGTTCTAAACTTCTTATCACCATCCTCTTCCCTTAGATAAGCAATTACACTACACTATTACAAAATAACAGGAAGTATCAATAAAGTTTTTTGTTTTAATTGCAATGATAACCATTGTATTTATCATTTCTGGGTTATCCTTTGTAGATTTACAGGTGAAAAAAAATGTCATAAATGATTAGTCAGTGTTTCACATGGAGGACAAATTGTTAAACAAAAATTATTTTTTCTACTAGAAAATATTGTATTCTCAACAGAGAACTCAACTTGGCATGCATTATGTATATTGTGTAATTTTTAACTGAAATTTGAACATAAGCACAGATTTATTCTGCATTTTTGGATACTAAGATATAATTATACATTTATACATGTATATTTTCTATTTGCAAATTTACTTTACTGATTGGGCAATGATAAATATTAAGGAATGAATAGTTGAAGGTAAGATGCAATATAGAGAAAAAATTTTAGTCACTTATGCTATTCCAAATCTCAACTAAAATATGACTGAATCTTGGTTATAGTGGCCATTGCCATTTTATCCATTGTGTTTGATTACAATGCTATGTAGGAAAAAAAGATGTCCTTTTTGTTGACTGAAATGTCCTACAGGTATAAAATATGGGTGCCAAACTTAAGGCCTTTTAAAGCAGAAACATTTCCAGAGTAAATTCTCCAAGGATGTATAGCCTATTGTACTCAGCATAAGGATCTAACATCCATGCTATGTTTGCAGTTGGAATGGATTATTGATGAAAACAGGGAAGCACAAAAAAAATAAATAAATAAGGATAGCAGTAAAGTGAGAAAGATGGCCAAATGGCAAAAAAATAAACAAAATAACAGAAAGAGGCTTGATTCTGAAAGCCCATAGCCACAGAATGAGTTAGATTCATTCAGTGATACTTAATCTGGGCCGTTCTCTATGTTCTCATTTCCTTTCTGGTTCAATCATTTAGATAAAAATCTTTTCCACTTCTTTTACCTTCCGTGGAATGGATTGCTAACACTAGTTGGCAGAGCCTGACATGAACAATGGGCATGATTATTGTTGCTTTCTCTTTATGTAGGAGTAAGTTTCACCTTGAATGCAGAACCTATGCTTTTTATTACAACCTCCAAAACATATCCTGAGATTAATTGTATATACTTTAGATTCTTAGAAATGGGAGATTTAGTCTCCATATGTATATTTAACCTTATTTAATCTCATTCGACATTAAGGGTAAACACTTAGAGTTTGCAATTAGACCAGATTAAACAGGGCATTTTACAAAAACAAAAACAGACTGAATGTGGATTATTTAGGCTAACGCTTCAGTGTGGATTTCTTTATTACTCACGTAGTTAATCCTCTTGGCTACACTGCCTTCTTTGTCCACTAATATACGAGTTCCACTAAGCCTGGCCTTTGAGTTCCTTGAATGAACAGACAGAGGAGCACCTTGGCCAATAATATCTAATAAGATAAGGCCCTTCTGAAGCGGCTTCCTCCACTTCTTACTGGCTTTCATATCTGTAATAAAATGCCATACCCTCAAAGAGAAAAATAGGTCCATTCACACCGTCTGCTAGCTCCTTGTCTTCACTCATTCATTATTCATTTGCTAAATCAGTCAGCTCCGTTTACTGAGTGCCTTCCATGCGCTGGGCTCTATTTTAGACAATTAAAGACATCAGTGACCAAAAACGACAAAGATACCTGCCTTCATGGAGCCTCTACTCCAGGCGGGGGTATGGAAGAAACAAATAATAAGACATAAACGTTTTAAATAAGTATAGGGAGTGTCAGAAAGTGAAATATACAATGGAAAACGTTAAAGCAAGGGGAGAATGAGGACGTGCGGTGAGCTGGTACACGTCACTGCATTCAGTGGTTTGCCTCACACAGGCCTCAGCGAAAACATAAGATTGTAGAAAAGAGAAGAAAAAGACAGGGAAGTAGAACCGATAAGCGAGAAAAGGCAGAAAGTACCGAGTAAAATCTACATCTGGAGCATGACTGGCATATCACAGGAATAGCAAAGCAGCCGAACAGAATGGGTGAGGACGAGTTGAAAGCAAAGCAAAAGCATGACGGGGAAGGAGCCAACTCACAGATGTGCCCTTGTGGGTTGTTGTCCTGACTTTGGCTTTTGCTCTGAGATGGGGAACCATTGGAGAGTTTTGAGCAGAGGAGGGCTTACTCTAACTTAGATTTTAACAGGCTGGTTCCGGCTGCTATTAGAGAATTGGTTCTAGTGAGACAAGGGAGATGCAAGAAGCCATGAGGAGGCCAGTGTGAATCCTGGTGGAGAAGTCAGATTTGGACCAGGGTATTAATATTCAAAGTGGTGAAAAATGGTAAGAGTCGGGAACTATTTTAAAGTAGAGTTAGGGTGATTTCCTGACACATAGGCTATGAAGTGTGAGAGAAAGAGTGCTATCAAAGGATACCAAATATTTCTATTCCACAACTCAAAATATAATTTATTTTGTTATATTACTAATTAGTGTCTGAGTTTATTCTTTTTCTGTTGTTTAAATATTAGCCTTTGCCTCCCTCCTAGAAATGTAAGCTTCATAAAGGCAGAGACTGAAACGTTGGGATTGAAACCTTCTGAGTGTTAAAAACCCATGAGTCCACAATAATAATCAACATGTGAAATAAAACCTGTTATCATTTTTGTAAGTGCCTATTCTTCAACTCCTTTTTACAAAATTGAAAATAAACAAAGGCTTACCCGTTTTTACTAATATTCTGCTTAGAAGTGCATTTCAGGATAACAACATAGTCTCAATTGATGATGAAGTGTTCTTTACAGAAGATAAATAGGGAGGGAATAATAGTATCAGAAAATCTCTATTATGTAATCTTAGGGAAAAATTGAATCAGGCAAAGACTGCCAATTTGTGCCAAACCATTAAATGAAAGGTTGATAGGAAAATTAGTATATATATATATATATATATATATATATATATATATATATATCAGAGTATCAACTGACAGGTTACTTCCTGATAAGGGGGTGGGGGAGGTGTGTAACTTTATAATGAAAATATCAAGCTAGTACTACTTTAATCCTGTGACCAAAATTACCTTTATTTGTCTTTCAATGTAATGAATTGTGAGGAATATAAAATCACCTATGAAGTTTTCTTGCTAAAATATTTAATCTGGTTCTAATAAAGTCTCTAAATATCATCTTATTTATTGGGTAAATGAACTGAATAGATGCCATGAGAAGGAAATAATCAGATAATTCTCCAAGAAGACAATCATAAATCCAATAGTTAGGGCACCCCATACGACAACTCTT
>NW_017732318.1:178503-180808 GCF_001890085.2 Hipposideros armiger
TAAATAAATACTTTAAGTATTATATCCTACAATATAGAAGGACAAACGAGATGATCTCAGGACGCTTCCTGTAATTTGATGAGTTGGTTCTCTGTGGACCCTTAAAAGGGGAGTTCTAGTTACCTGGAGATGAGTATATTTTTTTCTCTCCCTCTGTTTTATATCAAGTTACATTGATCAATTTCTCAAGATGTGTAAATTTTATGAATAAGGGTTTTGCTTTTAAAAAACATCTATGATAAATCTACTTTACCTTCATCTCATCTCAGGCACCCTAGGGCCAGTGAGAGATTGGGTTACAAACATTTTGGACAAATGCTTTCTTGGAAATATCTAAAAAAACTCCTAGGCAAAATTCTAGGTGCCATGAGAGACACATTTTTTACTCTATTTGTGTTAGAAAAAAATAATCTAAGTAGTACTGTGATAACACCTAACTCCCAAATCCCAGTGTCTAACAAAGTTAAAAGTCATACTTTACATAATTTCCTCAGGGACCAGGCTGACAAAGGCTCCACCATTGTGTAACTGTACCATATGACACAGAATTTACTAGTTTACCTCAACAAGGGAGAAGACATCAAGCTCCTCCACATTTTTGTCTTAGAAGTAACATGTCACCCCCACCTACATGCCATTGGTCAAACCTAGGTGTATGGCCCCTTCAAAAGGGTAAAGAAACTGGGACATCTGATGGCAAATTTAGTGAGAACCACTCTCTCTTCCATAATACACACTTCTTGGTCACGAAATATCCCACTGCTCCTTTCCTTCTACACTTACGTGCATTCATCCCTCTCCAAAGGAATCTAGTCAACCCAAAGTCAATCCAGTCAACATTCTGAGCTCAAAGTCTAGGTTTTCTGGGTGTTGTGCATTGTTTTACACATGAAGTTTACAAGTGGTGTCTCTAGGTCTGCAGACCACTGAAATCTAAAAATAAGTTATATTCCTGCTATAGTATAGTGGACACTACAAAATGGTAACACAAGGACAAGATCCACAATAAACATTATGTGGGAAGAGGAAGAGGAGTGAGTACCACAGCGTAGTCATTGGTGAATAATATTTCCAAAATCCCATTGGATAGATATTATGAGAACGCCTAACTCTGATAGTGGCGAATGTTCCTTAAATAGGACCTAATTTTGCTCAAGTATCCACTCTTCTTAATGGTTTCTGGTTCTATGACAGAGATATTGTTTTCTTTTCTTGGCCCTGTGTAAAATGAGCAGTAGGAAAATGGGCTACCTGGGAGCTGAGCAGCATTTTCACCTCACTACCTGTTGTAAGAAGGTTAAGTTTGAGCAGTTATAGGATTTTTTGTTTGGCAGGTCAATTCTTTCAAATATATATTAGGTTTCTTATTTTTATGATTCCAGTCCATTCCAAGCCCTGGTAACAACACGACAGTATTTTCCTAGCCATAATTCTCAGATCAATTCTATTCTTTTGCCTTTCTGACTTTGTAACTGTCTCTCTTGATATAGAGTTGCCTTGAGAGTTGTCAGGCTTTCTCTTAATCATATTTTTCTCTGAGCTGAAAATTTCAAAAAGAGGCAAAACTAATCTATAATAATTTAAAGCTAGGACAGTTGTTACCTTGGTGATTAGGGGCACAGGGAGCATGAGGAGAATTTCTTAGGTGCAGAAAATATTTTATTTCTTGATCTGGTTATACAGCTCTAATCACTTTGTGAGAATTAATCAGGCTGTATGTGATTTATGTACTTATATATATGTTATGCTGCAATAACAATTTTACTTTAAAAAAAGTAACTAAAATGACTTAATTTTTTTTTCCGACAGACTAGCTATTCCAGACCAATACTCCAATTTAGAACAACTAGAAGATTTGGTTCCAGTCACACTAGGAAGGGTTAGGGTCTTCCTTTCTACTTCATAAGAGTATTGAGAAGGGGCAGCTGAGGAACCAGGAGGGATATGTGCTTTCATTTCTCTTGTGTAAATATTTAGGAATGGAATAACTAAGACCCATTGTTGATGCATGTTTAACTTTTTATGAAACTTCCAAACTGTTTTCCAAAGTGACTGTATACATCTACATTTCAAAAAATAGTGTATGTGAGTTCTAGGTGGTCCAGATTCATGCCAACGCTTTGTGTTCTTGGTCTTTTTAATTTTAACAATTCTAATTGGGTTTAATGGTAACACATTGTGGTTTTAATTTGCATTTCCTGAATGACAAACAAAATATTGAGCTTTTTTTCATGGCCTTACTTGACATACCTATGTCTTTTTGATGAAATGTCTGTTCTAATTTTTGGCTTATTTTTATTTTTTT
>NW_017732318.1:183963-188571 GCF_001890085.2 Hipposideros armiger
ATTGTACACACACTACAAGTTAATGGGCATGACTGCCCTCACTTTAAATGCCAGATGCAAGTGAAGACCCCACATACACTTCTGACCAATTGATGACAAATCTTGGGGGTTCCCAAGATTCCCCTCAAGTTTAATAATTTTCTTAGAACTCTTGAAGGCACTATACTCATGATTATATTTCTATTACAAAAGTTACAAAACAGATACAGGTAAATGAAAAGGCACATACAGTGGGGCCTGGAAGGGTCCTGAACACAGAGAGGTTCCATACTCTTCCCTGTGGAGTCAGGGCGTATCACCCTCCTGGGATGCGTGTTCCCTCATCAACTAGGAAGCTCCTCTGAATGTCACTATCCAGAGTTGCAATTGGGATTTCATTACATAGGCATAATTGGGTAAATCATTTACTATGTGATAGAACTAAATTTTCAACTCCTCTTCCCTACCTGTAGTTTGAGCTAGCTCAAAATTCCAACCCTCAAATCCAATGGTTGTTTTTATCTGGTGACCAGAACCATCCTGAAGTTATCTAGAGGCCCACCTTGTGTCACCTCATTAGCATAAACTTAGATGAGATTTAAGGGATTCATGAATACCAAAAACACTCCAATCCCTCTGCAAATACGATAATTTTAGAAGGCCCTCCTAAGAATCAAAGACAAAGGCCAGTCAAATTCTTTATTAAATAATAACATCTGACTACCAGCATTTATAGAGTTTGCTCTATTTCAGTACTTTAATTACTAGTTAACAAAACCAGTTTCTAAAAGATTTTCAGTGAGATATTTTTGAGACATTATTGAGGTATAAAGCAATAAAATTTGTTGTCTCTTTTAGACTTTAAAAATATCCTAAATGTCAAATGAAGTAATTTGCATAATTTCAAAGAAGCAGACTTAATTTAATAGTTTTATTAATTCCTGCAAAATGTCCAAAGTTCCTAGGAAGAACGTTGCAAAGAGAGAAATAAATCAAGGTACAAAAAGTTTAAATACCTGTAGCTTAATATTAATCCAATAGATGTATCCTCATATTTAAAAGAGTAATAGGTGGAGGACTTGAGTGCCTTAACTAGTTTCTTTCTTTCTTTCTTTCTTTCTTTCTTTCTTTCTTTCTTTCTTTCTTTCTTTCTTTCTTTCTTTCTTTCTTTCTTTCTTTTTCTTTCTCTCTCTCTCTTTCTCTCCCTCCCTCCCTCCCTTCCTTCCTTCCTTCCTTCCTTCCTTCCTTCTTTCCTTCCTTCCTTCCTTTCATTTAATTAAANCAGTGATACCATGGAATTACTATTGATTTTGTTGTGTATAACAATGGTATTGTTGATCAAAATGTGTTTAATTTTATGGTAATATATTTGAAAATACTTAGAGTTGCAAACACACAATATCTGTAATTTACTTTAGAATACTTCTGCAAAGTAATTTTGATACAGAAAATATGGCAAAATATTAACCACCATTGAAATTCACCTATGAGTATATAGTTTTTACTCTACTATTAAGTATACCACTCAGAATGCATGAACACGTTTATTATAATATTATAAGAAAACTAAGTTAGAACATAGACTAGGGGCCGGCCGAGTGGTGCGTTGGTTAAGAGCTGGCTTGGGATGCCAGAGGGCCTCGGTTCGGATCCCTCATATGAGGGCCAGTGACACTGCCCTCTACAGCTAAGATGCTGAACAACAGCTCAACCTGGAGCTGGGCTGCTGTGGGTTGCTGGCGACGGCATAGGCTGCAGCCCCTGCTGCAGTGGGTTGCCATGGGCTACCGTGTGTAGCCAGCAGCCGGTGTGAACTGCCAAGAGCCACTGTGAGCGGCCGTCTAGAGGCCAGCAACTGATCTGTCTCACCCGGGAAAAGCGCAATGATCACAATACCAACATGGGCCAGTGAAGCGACTTCCTCCACAACTAGGCTGAAGAACAAAAGGACAGCAACTTGTCTGTTCCCCTTCCCCCAATTCCCCAGCACTGTTCCCATTCCCCAATTCCCCAATAAAAAAAAAACTTTTAAAAAAAAAGAACACAGACTAGATTAGTTCCCAGTAGAGTATTTGCCTCATTTGGGTGATTCTTATTTATTGAATGCATGTGTGAGTGAATAAATGAATGAATGAATGAGTGACTTAACTGAAGTCAAATAAGTAACAGAAATATACTTAGTTCTGAAATTCAAAATAACATTTTATAATCAATACATAGGATTGAGTAATATTATAGCACAACTTTTTAACCAACATGTCGATGAAAAAGAAATGATCCACTCAATATTCTCCTTAACTAAAGGACTTATAACAGCAATTTGTCTTATAAATTTGATTTTGTTAAATATATATATTTTCATGACTTAGGTTTTTTTCCTTGGAGTGAGGGGTTGTTCATCATTTGAACATTAGTTATCAAACTTGACCTGTCTGCACTCATAATCACTGTATGTGATTTAGTCTTGCCTGAACATTTCCTGGGTTATAACCTAGAAGTTAATATAATTTTTGTCTCTAAAACTGATCTTTTGTTAGATTTGTCCTTTTGTTTTAAAATGCAAAATGATAGGTGCTGGTGTAGAGTGAGGCAGAGAAATGCATCAATAAATTATTAGTTTCTGGTTACTTGGAGTTATCACATCTATCATAAAGGGGAACTGTTACAACATTAGAGGCACGTGGGGTGGGAGCCCTGTGGAAAGAAAAAAAAAAATGTCTCATTCCTCCAGTTATGATTAACAAGATGACTTTCTTTTTGTGACAAAGTCTGGCCTAAGGCGAACTTGAAGTAAAAGTTTATAAAAGCTTGGTAAATAAGAGTGAGACAGACAGACACCTAGTTCTTCCAAAGCTTATAGATAGGTGTTATTGTGGCTGATGCCTTTAAACCTATAATTATAATTCACACCAGTTTTCAGGAATTGTTTTACATTAACATTAACCTCTTCTTCCAATAAGGATAAGTGTCCATTAGAATATGGTGTTTTCTGCAAGCTGCTCTTGTCTCCAGCCAAAAAGCTTTATACAATATTTACATTCAGCCCCATTCTTGTAATTATACCTTTCCTTGAAGCCATTAGTAGTATTGAGAAAATGATTCCTTCATTTGAATTTGTCTTCCAGCAAAGTCCCAAACTGTTACCACAGAACACACTGCACTCTCTCCCCTCTATGAGCAGCACATTTAGATCTAGGAATTTAAAGCCGACCAAATCTTAAATGCTACACCAAATAAACAGAATCCTCAATTTAGAAACTCTTAATCGTCTGTACTAATGGAGGTTTGCATATCCCAGATAAATTGAAGCCAGGAAACACTTGAAGCTTCACTTAGCATTTGATTTTAATCCTCATTTTCTCATCTTTCTCTCCTCCCTCTGGCTAGATCTCCGCAGCTTAAAGCGAGCAGCAGAATTCAGCCGAATTGGCATTCTCTGTCTTCTTTGCTTTCATTGTCCTCTTGTTAAGAGTCAAAACAAAGTGGTAGCAAGAAGCAGGTGAACCACGATGCAGTTTTTTTCAGACAATGGCTCATTCAATACTGGATAATGGAGATTTCCTTATTTAACTTACATCAATATAAACCAGTTTTTTAAACCTTTTA
This sequence comes from Hipposideros armiger, assembly GCF_001890085.2. Lineage (NCBI taxonomy): Eukaryota > Metazoa > Chordata > Mammalia > Chiroptera > Hipposideridae > Hipposideros > Hipposideros armiger. The sequence goes on from NW_017732318.1 coordinate 187,549, forward strand.
TATTGTGGTATAAGTCCACTGATCAATAATGCTGGGTGGTGTGTGTGTGTGTGTATGTGTGTGTGTGTGTGTGTGTGTGTGTGTGTGTGTGAACAATTTGCTTTTGATATTTTGTCTGCTCAGAGAAAAAGACAGTGAAACACAAAGTGGCTCATGAACATTGTGTGCTTAGCTTCAAGAGCCTTATCCAAACAATGCAATGACGTTTCAGTTCCACAGTAAATGGAAAGAATCATTATCAGTTATTACTCATCAGGCTGATGAGTTGTTTTAATGCCTCATTTATAGACCTCCAAAAAAATATTTATACTCTACTATTTACATCATAAGGCAATAGGTGGTATATAGGATTGATTTTTCTGTCGTAGGAGCAGAACATTTGCAAAGATGAGCCAGGAAAATTATCCTGAAGTAGCTGATTTATAGTATGTTATTAAAGGCTACTGAGGCAGTTACTATAAAGTCTCTATGAATAAATTTATGATTTTCAGGACTCTTCACACATATTTGATGTCATTTTCATGTTGGTGGACAGGGATAGTTACTCTTATAGTGATAAGTACATGTATTTATTTTTTGTCTCTGGACTCTTTTCTGGTGCCATGCATGAGGCCATATGGAAGTCACTGGGGATACCTTAGTGAACAATATAGATAAGATCCAAGCTCAGATGGAGTCAGCTGCATTTATAGAACACTTAACATGTGCCTGACATTGATCCAAATGCATTAAATGTGTTAACTCGTGCCATTCTCAACGCGATCCTCTGAGGTAGGTATTAATGTTAGACTTATTTTACAGATGATGGAACAACGACAGCACATGGTTACATAGTTTCCTCCCGAGCTACAGAGGTGATGAAGCTTGGATTCAAACTCTGATCGAGTGGGTAGTCTATGCTCTCTCCTATACCATGCTGTCTGTCAGTGTGAGAAAAATAGAGCTTACATTCTGGTGTGCTAATGACAATACATAAGAAAATAAATGAAAAAGGAAAATAGATATTTGGAAAAGAAAAAAAAC
>NW_017732318.1:191152-195768 GCF_001890085.2 Hipposideros armiger
CAAAACAAACAAACAAACAATATATATACCGAGATTTAATGCTGTATTTCTTTGGTTGGTGGCTATTGAAAGTTCTTATTTTCATCTGTGATCTCTTCTATAATTTCTAAATCTCTTACAACGGGCTCATAAAAGGAGTGAGAAACAATATTTTATGGATGTATATTGTCATCTTGCTAGTCTGTTTAACCTAGTTAAATATTTCTGAGGGTAGATATTTTGTGTCATGATTGGAGGTAACCACTTTAATACTGGATTATGTTCTGATTGTAAAGACTGCTGGAAGGTACTAATCTCAGCATATCTAATTCCATCATTATGCAAGGAGGAGTCTCAAAAACTCACATCTTCACAACCAAGGACCACTTAGCTTCCTTTGCTGCAAATGAGGAAATACTTCATGGCAGGTGGCCATTACAGCCTATCAATCAGCAGAGTGAACCCGGGTGCTTATTATTAAACAATTCAAATATCAGCTCCAAACTGCAGTCCTCTCAGAATATCAGCCATCCATACTTTCACCATCATGCTCAGTGTTTGGAGCTGGTGATACTGCTAGTGCCGCTCTGCACCACTCCAGCTGATTTGAAGCAGAAATGGCAGCCCTGTCTGATGTAAGGCTACTTTATGAGTAATTCGTGCCTCTGTTATCCAGCACATTAGAAGGATGTTCTTGCCGGAGTCATGATTAACTTTAGAGCTGCAGATGTTGGAACAGTTACCTCATAGCAATGCCATGTTGTCTAATGGTATATTTAGGTATCATCATGTTTAGTGATTTAATTGCATTGCTAGAAAGTGTTTGCTTCTATTATCCTTAAAACATTATGGAGATCCCATAGATGCTTATGAAAAAAATAGATGTGAACACATGCAACATGTGTGTACCAGTGTTATTTATATGCATATATTCATGCAATTTTCTAGCTTTTGCTAGAGATCCATTTGTGAAATCTACTTGAAGAAATGCAAGACATATATATATATATATATATATATATATATATATATATTAATCTCAATATTTTTGTGACAGCTATATTCTAAAAACATAGACAAATTAAAAAATCAGGGACAAGGTTAAAATCTTGCAAAGTAGCTGAGCATAGCTAAAAGCAGAACTGGTTACAGCTATAAATGATAAAGACCTTTCTTCACTCTCTCCTTAAATTATTTCCTTCAGGACGTTCTCAAATATTTGGGTTGCTGCAGTCAGAAGTTCTAATAACCCATATGATATTGAAAAGCTGACATTATGAAAATATACTACAGTGTATATGGCTTCAGGGAATAGGTCAGTCAGAGGTGAGCTCATATGTATAGACTTTATAAAACATATGGTTCTTTAGTTGGCACCTAGCTTTAGTCATGGCATTATTTCCCAAGTTTTAATACTTGCTTAGGACAGCATTCCTAAATTTGGTGCTTTGTGTAGGTGACTCTATGTTATAGTCAAAGTGCAAAGATAGCTTTTGTTCTTAATGCTTAGGTACCTTTCTCTTAGCGTTGTGCAGTGAGAGAATAAAACATATTGATATAATCAATGAGTTCTATCCTTATTGCTGATATTACTGTAAATCATTAATTATGTGAGATTCTATTGACTGTTTGGCTGCAGGGATATACAGGGGAAATGAAGCAGTGGAGGCAACCTGTTGAATCATAGTAGAATTCTGTTAAAGCACAAATGATTTAGATACACACAGAAGTACCCAAAGGTGTGAGGAGTAAATGAGATGATTAAAAAATTACTCAAAATCATACATTACACAAGTGTAAGATGTTGTTGTTGTTATTATTATTATTATTATTATTATTATTATTAGTTTTCATTATTATTATTATTATTTTGGTTTCATCTTATAAAATCATGTCTCCGGAACTATAATAAATATGTGTAAATTTCCATTTGCCTTTTTCAGAAAGTCTTATTAAAGGAATCATAGGGAAGGGGAAGGATGAATAGGCAGAATACACAGGATTTTTAGGTCAGTGAAAATACTTTGTATGGAACGTAATGATGGATATATGTAATTATACCTTTTTCAAACCCCATAGAATGTAAAGCACCACATGTGAACGAACATTAATCTAAACTATGAACTTGGGGTGATTATGATGTGTCAATGTAGGTTCATTAATTGCAAAACATGCCCTACCCTATTAGGAATGTAATAATAGGGGAGGCTGTGCATGTGTAGGGGCAGGGGGTATGTGGAAAATCATTGTACTTTCCTCTCAATTTTGTTAGGAACTTAAATCTGTTCTAAAAAAATATTTTCAATTTTAAAGAAAATAATACATTGCAGGAATCATAGAACATATATCTTCCTGAGACTGGTGTTTTTCACTTAGAATGATTCATTTGAGATTCATCCTTTGTTGTAGTGTATGAATCACTTGTTTATTCTTTATAATTGCTGGGTAGTATTCCATTGTTTTGATATACCACAGTTCATTCTTTTGCCAGTTGTAAAATAATTGGGTAGTTTTTTAGCTTTGGTGATTACAAATAAAGCCGCTAGAAACATTTGCATACATGCTTTTTAGTGCATATAAGGTTTCATTTCACTTGGGTAATGCCTAAGAGATAGGTTATTGAATTACAAGGTAAACATATATTTAATTTCATAAGAATCAGTCAAAATGTTATCCAATGTGACTATCATTTTGCATTTCTACCACCAAGTCTGAGATTTCCAGTTGTTCCTTATCCTTATTATTGACAGTTTCTTTGATTTTAGCCATTCTAACTGTTGTGTGATGGTATCTAATTATGGTTTTAATTTGAATTATTCTAATGAAATAAAGATGTTGAGTACTTTTCATGTGCACATTTNTTTTTTTATTGTTGAGTTCTGTGTTCTTTCTATATTCTGGAGATAGGATATTTATCAGAGTTCATTTCCAAATATACTTGCTCTCATGAAGACTGCTACCTATACAATGAGATCTGTAGTTGCTTCAGAAGAAAACCACCTCTAGTAATATGCTATAAGAAGAGTACAAGCAAACATGGAAACCAAACAGTATGAGTCATTTGGGTAATATGGGGGCCACACAGAACACTGTTAAAGAATGCCCACAGTGTCCTTGATAGCTGCCCTGGAAGACTTCACAGACATTATTATAACAGAGTTAGGTTATCGGATGAGTGAAGTTGTTGGATAAAGTTAGTGTTCCCATGCATTCATTTGCATCATCATTTTCTTAAGGCCCAAGATCCTTTCTACAGGGCAGGGCAGGATTCTGAACTCTTCCTTTATGATGTTCAAAGCTACTTCTTTATGTCTGATGGACTGACTCAACCCAGGTTGAAGATTTTCTGGAAAAGATAGGGACGGCCTCCAAGTGCAATCTCATATTAAAGGAAGGGAAGATGGGACTGGTGACAGAGCAGCACCATTAGACGTAAGTCAACTGAAGAAGAGACCTAGCTGTGGCACAGTTTGTGACTGATGCTAAATCCTTCCCATGCTGCTATGCCTTTAGGTTAGGTGTTGGTAAATGTTTTCTGTAAAAGGACCTATTCTACGTTTGATGATTGTATATAATCTCTGGCATATATTTATCTATATTTGCTTTTTTATTTTTTAACTTTCTAAGAAATATAAAAAACCTCCTTAAATAGTAAGCCATATAAAAGTAAGCCTTAGGCCAGTAGGCAAACAGCTTGTCGAACCTGAACTAACGTATCAACAAGAAATACAATATTGGGGACCATGAAAAATTTGGTAAGGAACACAGTCAAGGACCTTTACCCTGAAGAAATGCTTCTCTTCTCTCACTTCCCAAGAGACCACTGCATCACGTGTTGCCTCCTGGAGAAAGGCCTTACACAGAACTGGAAGGTAACTTTGATTTCCTCAGGTTCCGCAGCAATTCTTTTAGCAATCAAAATATATTGGCTGATCTCAGAATTTCCAAGAGCAAAATCATGGTTCCACTTAAAGGATAACCAAAACTATTGCTGAAAGAAACCAGAAGTGTAGAGCTGCCCAGCAGTCAGCAGTAACAGAGAAACAGACCTGAGTTCTTGGTCATACCCAGCAGGTAGAAGCAATACGCATCAAAGAAGACTGATTCAATTAACCATTTTAAGCAGTTACAACAGTCCTGGGAATACTTGGATGGAAGAATTCTGGGAAATGCTAGGTTTCTTGCCATGTTGGCCTTGGCATCACCCCGGGTAGTTATATCAGTTGCACATGGATGGATATATGTGAGATTCTATAGCAAGACATTACTGTGGGGTTTTAAACACATGTTCTGTCATGTAATAATCATACAACCATGGGAAAATTATCAAACTTCTCAGTGCCCTAGTCTGCCCATATGCAAAGTAATAATAATAATAATAATAATAATAATAATAATAATAGATGTCTTATAGGGTTGTTGTAAGGACTAAGTAAGATAATACATGTGAAGTGCTTAGAAAGTGTCTGGCACACTATAGCCCTTACTAAAATATAGACATTTCTGTAAGATTAAAAAAAAACATTAAAAAACAAAACAAAACAAAACAAACAAACAAACAATATATATACCGAGATTTAATGCTGTATTTCTTTGGTTGGTGGCTATTGAAAGTTCTTATTTTCATCTGTGATCTC
>NW_017732318.1:201808-256898 GCF_001890085.2 Hipposideros armiger
TATAGTAGGAAAGTGTGAGGAGTTTATCCCCACCCCCATCCCAGCACTATACTTATAAACAAATGCTCTGGAAATAGTTTGTCTCTCTTGAACCAAATTTCTATTTTTAAAATCTTCGTACACATAGATCATATGATGTTCATGAACTCTAAGAATGTTCTGACTTATTGCCTCACTGATAATTTAATTGGAGCCACTTCTATTTTTAGGAAATAGCTTAGTCACGTATTTGGGATTCTACTATGCTTCAGGAAAGTTTTTTGTTTCACAGTAAAATGCTCTGAGCTAAGTAAACCATTTTGACCTTATGTGGGTGGGTTTTTCTTTCATACAATCAGTATCTCCATTGTGAAATCATGGGATTTTCTAAAATTCCCTTTAATGTTGTTTAAAAGTATTTCTGTATTACCATAACAATTCTGCATTTCCTAAAGTATATTACAGTAAACATAGGAATCGGTTAAGGATAAGTGTTGGGGGAAAAAAGACATTTTCTCAAATGAATCAGAAAGATTTTTCATTGTCCCAAAGCTGCAATGACTATGGCTTTTAGAATCGACTAAATGGTACCATCTATGTCATAAATTTTCTCTTTAAAAGTTGGTTGTTCCTGTGAAGGGAACTGAAACTATGCCTAATAAACAACGGATCTGGAGAAATTAGCTTTAACCATCTGATATGATCTTTTAAACCTCTGAAAGCCAAGCATTTTTTGTTTGTTGTAGGTAAACAGCTGATGACTTCATTGAGACTGGTATCTGGCTAGAAGATGGAGGAGACAATCAAATTGAAAAACAGGATGGCATCATTCAGGTGCACCAGGGTTACTCTGTCCCTGTTCTGAGTTTTCAGTCTGTGACATGGGCATACATATTTCTTATATGAGTGATAATTATCACTTGAACCTTGGTGGTAAACTGATAACAACCCAAAGGTTCATGTGGTAAAAGAGAGAAGCCTAGGTTCTGTTGCCACTTACACCTATAAATGTGCACATGATGAATTCAATGTTTATTTAATACCTACTTCCATTGGTCCAATCAACGCACCAGGAAGCAGTGAAATGTCAAAATTATGCATCTCCTACCCACATCTGCCCCCCATACACGTGCACACATTTATAGAAACAGCAATTTTAATATTTTTATAAGAAAACCATTTAGTAGCTTTTCTGACCAGATGTTTTAAGACGCATAGATTTTTAACTGTCTATTATCACTATTCTAAAGGAATTAAGTTGATAGCTTTTTCTAGTCTGCCATGGTTTTCCTGGATTCACGGTATGGCATAATACAAGACTTAATATATCTGAATGTTTTATAAGGGGAAGGAACAGAAACAGAAAGCAATTATTATGATATAAATTATTCTTGCCATTTTAAACATTAATCATTGACTTGAAAAGTATAATGGACCTCTTGGTCACTTTTGTTTTCATGTATTAAGACTCATGCAAACATTGTAGCATAGTAAACAAATTAACTGAGTGCTATTCAATTTGACCATCTATCTAGAGACTTCAAAGTTCTTTTGCCTGGAGACCTCTACTAATTTATTTTACAGCTAGAAGTTCTTCAGCGTAGTGACTTCATTCCCTTTAATCAAAATAATATTTTTACTTTAATTCATGACTGGAATTTAATCAACATGTTTGAGATGCAGTAGAATATATTTTTTTGGAGTTTGAGAATCTAATGAAAAGAATCTTAGGAGAGAAGAAAACATGGCCTGATTTGGCATAGTATTGCTGTTGAATTCCAGGAAGTTAAGGGTGTTATCTTACTCAGTTTGGGCTACTGTAGACTTAACTAGTTTGGTCACCATAGACTGGGTAGCTTATAAACAAAATAAATGTGTTTATCACAGTTTTGCAGGCTAAGAAATCCAAGATCAAGGTGCTGGGGGATTCAGTGTCTGGTGAGAGCCTGCTTCCTGATCCTTAGACAGTTGTCTTCTCTCTGTGTCCACACATGACAGAAGGGGTGAGAGGAGTCTCCTTTATAAGGGCCCTGATCCCATTCATGAGGGCTCTGCTCTGATGATCCAACATGACTAAAAGATCCCCACCTCCTAGTACCATCACACTGAGGATTAAGCTTCAACCTATAAATTTGGGGGACACAGCTGTCATTTTGTTTTTTTATTTACATATTGTTATCTTCAGCAGTCATTCTATAAAACAAAAGTAAGAACAAAATTAAAACTCATAACATCATAATCATTTGTAATCTGAGTTGCTAATACAGTGGACTGTGGATGGATGAAATTTGTTTCTGTTTTTATAATTCCATCCCAGCTATTGTTTATCCAGGTGAACATAAAATGTGAGTAAGTGTGACATTATTTATTATTCTGGAGATAAGTTCTAATCAATTTTAATTTATTTCAGGGGATATATTGTTGTTCTTAGTCATATATAGATTCTTTAGTCATGACCCATTTCTTCAGTAAGGGCTTTTTATATTTACTCTTTCCAAATTTTTATGGATCACTTTTAATTATTTTACTAGAGTTTAAAGACATAAAAGTAATACTACAGTATCCTTTCAAGTCAGAACACACGGCAAAAGCTCTAACACACCCTCCCCTCCAAAAAACAAACTGAACCAAACATTTTCATCACCCAAATTCTTAAATTCCCTTGAGGAAATATATCAGACTGCATGAAATTAAAAACAAAAAACAAACAACAACAACAAAAAAACAAAATACTGACCAAATCAGATAAACTACCCTATTTGAATATTGCAAAAAGGGAAATTTTATTGCAGATCAGAAGTGGAAGACATATTTAGGAAAAGTATGTAAAAGTCAGGAGAGGGATGAAAATTAGCAAAATGGATGAAAATAATAATGTAAATACTAAGGATCTGTCCAAAATTTCCTGACATTAGGAAGTATAAGGTTGACATTAAAGTGTGTGCTAACATTTTAAAGAAGAAATGTTCTCTATATCCATGAGCCAAAGATCAGGAAAATATCCAGTTGATGGAACAGAACTGTAAAAGGGTTTAAATATAACTTGCGATATATATGCAAACAAAAATATCTTATTAAAACAAATGCAAAGACAACGATATTACATAAAACCAAGGTAAAGGAAATAAATTTTTCCTAGCAAATATATAGATACATGGAAAGGGTATTAATTTTCTGTTAAGTAAATCTATATAATTTCAAAATATTTTATTAAAATAATGAAATGACAAAACTGACAAATGACAAAAGTATTATAAAATCTTTAAACTGTATTTTCACCTTTTTCATATACTTTTACTCTCCTTATATGAAGTTCAACCATACACTGACATTACAGCTTCATTCTGAGCAAAATTGAATTTGCTTATTATATTATATATTAAATATTGGATGCTGAATTATTTTTAAAAAGAACAGTGACAGCAATATGACGTTTATGACAGCAATAATTATCGATATTATTTTTTGTTCATAATTTGTATATATAAACACTCTTTTTTAGTAGATTTTTTTACATTTTCTTGTCTATCTTACTTGAATACTTCCTTGAACATATTCTCTTTCTATTTAAATCATTCCCTCTCCCGCCATAACCCACATTATAATCCTCATCAGTATGTGCTCATGTTACTCTTTTTGATATAATATACAGATATACATAATATACTTTCGTACATACAAATGTTTTTTCTTTATTTTCTAAAAATAGAATATTTAGATATACTTTTCTGCATCTTGGTTTCTTACTCAACAATACTGTGTAGAAACACTGAGTCTTTTGATGTATATAGGTCTATTTAATATATTTTAATGTTTGTATAATATTCTATTTTATGCATGTTCTACCATTTATTCTAGGATTCCCCCACTCTGGCACTCATTTTACTTCCTTTTCCTTCTCCTCATAAACAATATTACAAGAGACATATTGGTATACGTATTTTTACATACTGTGGTTTTATTATTATGGGATGGACCCACAGTTACACAATTGCTGGGTTGAAGGCATACATATTAATTATTAATAACGGGCTCTGATAGAGACTTAAACATACTGATACATTTTCACATCACAACCAGAAATAGCTGTTATTGTTATTGTTTTTAAATGTTGCCACTTTAATGGATGTAATTAACATAAGTGTTAAATATTCCTTTTCAGTTTTTTATTTTTATTATATACACAAATCCTTAATGTGTCACCTATATTCTGAATCTGTCTTTCAAATTCAAATTTTGCCTATTGACATTATTTATGATAGTATTTTGTATAAAATTTAAAATTTGTTTCCTATACATGATCTTCTGGATCTACAGAAATTGTTTTACTATTGGGTTGTTGGAAAAGTCATGACATACTTTTTCTCTTTTTCATTGCAAAAATGCGTCGTGACTTTTCCAACAACTCAATATGTAACCTTTATCTAGGTTGTACACTCTTCTCATAAAATTACTTGACATTTTTTTAATAAAAAGTTAATTTTAAGGGTTTTTTTCCCAAATTTTCAGTTATTATACTAGTATATACATTTGAGTAAACCATTTAACATGTTTAGCCTTAGTTTCATCATTTGTAAAGTAAAAAATCAATTTTATTATAAAGGTCACATCTTACAATATATGTAAACAAATCATATGATAGACTATAAACAGTACTGCATAAATGCCAGTTATTTTAATAAAGTAATAGAAAGATAATCAGGAGTCATAAATAAGCAACTTTCCAAGATGTTTTTTCCAATTTTTATGCAAAAGCTATTAAATTATTGTATAATTTCAGAAGGCAATTTAGTACCTGATATATTTGCTGATCAACTTGGATATTGCTGTCTAAGGATTTATGTTTTGTTTGAGTTGTTTTAAAGTTATAACTTTAAAATCTAATTTACTTTATATCAATTTATGACCTCATTTAAAAATATTCTAAGCCACTTCAGTGTTCTCTGGCAGTGGTGAATTTCATGAGTTAATGATACACTGGCTTAAGAAGAATTTCCTGTTTTCTGTTTTGGATGCTTGGCTGTTTTTGCAGTATGCCTCTAATTTTATGAGTAAGTTGCATGGAAAAAAAAAATGTGACAGTGAGGTTATGCACCAAAATACCCTTGGGATAAACTATCTAACTTGTAAATAATTAAAAAGATTTTTTTTTCCAGGAAGCAAATATTTAAGAGCAAAGCAAGCAAAGGCTTATTTGAATGAATAAATAAAGATCAATGCTTTTAGTCATAAAAGAGCAACACTCTTCTATTACTGCTTAAACTTCACTTCTTTCATGTTTTCTTCCTGAGTGATCAAAATCAGAAAAAGAAATCTATGAAAATTACCCATTTGAGTCTCCTTAGAATGGTAGTTATAATTTGGCCTCAGCCTACTCAGTCTTCAGCTACCTCACTCCCTCCTTCCTGGAGTTCCCAGAGTCAAATCCCAAAAGGGACTCTTAAAATCCCCATATCCAGACCAATTTAATAGACCTGGAATACCCTTTCCTGCTCTTCTCAGCTTGAGAATTCCTTTTCTTTTTTTCTTCTGATCCTTTATGCAGTGCTTCTCTGTGACATCTTCAAGACTTTCGTACTCTTGACAATGACTCATTCCTCTCTTTTCCATGCTTCTTAGCCTTTTATATTTAGCTGAGTTATAGCCTTTAGATATGTCTGATGAATTATATCTATATCTCTATATATAGATATATATATACATATATATATATATATATATATATATATATATATATATAACTCATCCATAGAGATAGAGATATAGACATAGATCTATCTATCTATATAATATATTTATAGTTTTATAGCTTTGGAAGTAAAACCTATACAAGCTATTTTTCTTCTCAGTGAGTTAACTTTATACAGAAGCAGAGACACATATAGAATGAAATAAAAATAGATACATGTTAATACACTTTCATTTTCCCTCTGCAAACCAGTAGGGTGAAAATGAGAAGCTTTCAAATCAGAGAGGAGATTTGAAAGAAGAAACTGAAATTAAGACTTCAATCCTGGACCACTCTATGCACAGTAGGGAAACAAGAACATCTGAGCAGGGCCCGGATGTGCTTGTCCTGATAACAATTATTCTGGAGAAAGATGGAATCTTTTCATTAAGCAAAAGAAGCGTGGACACTTCTATCCATAGGTCTCAGAACACACAATAGCAGCAACATGGCCAAGGATGAGACCTGTTTGTTTAGGCTTCCCTGGAAAGAGTCCTTAGCTAACCTTCTCTCCCCTCAGAGAGTCTGACTCTTAATTGAAAGTGATCAGATTGTCAGAGGCCAGGCTTCAAGAGTGGCCAGAGGGGTGCCCAAAAATTTACATGTTGAGACTCTCAAAGTAAAATATCAGTTATTTTAAAAGCCAAAATGAAAGCCAAAACATATTTACATTGTAAACCATCAGCAAAGAAAATGACATTCAAACTATATTACAAGTGAGTTGTATGAGCAACTCAGACTTCATCTACTTTAGAAGACATTTAAGTTATAGCTCTTGGATTTATAAGGATCTTAGGAAAAGAGGATATCCCAAGTGACTTTATAGCAAAACACCTTCTTGTGCTGTATTTTAAATTATTTATTTGATTGTACATTTCCTCCTCTAAATCAGGAGCTCCTGGAGGTCAGTGGAATTGAATGAAAAACACATGCACTTTGGTATGATTTGACCACGTGTCTAACTACTGGCTATGGGATCTTGGGCACACTACTTAACTTTCTCAGCTTTGTTTTTGTTTAATCTGTAAAACCTCCCGGAAATTATTCTGTTCAAACCTGCCACATATTAGACATACATTACATATTTATGGAGTGAATTAATAGAATAATTAATTCATTTGGTTCTACATGTGAAAGGATTTTCAATGCTATTTATTAGTATCAGTGTGATGGTGAGTAAAAATGGATTAATTTGAATGTATGATGTGCTTTATAGAAATCATATGCTAATAGACCTGAAATTTGTTTAGAAATAATAACAGGCCAGTGAATCTCAACAGTGCAGGAGATAGAGCATTTCAGAAGCATCTAGTACTAGGCATGCTAGGTTACCTGCAGAGGGGCTCCTGTTAGGTTTGATACTACAAGTCATATCGGGGTACTTATTTATCTGTTCTCATACAGTACTGCAATATTGTTGATTAGTTCATTACCCTGAGAAGTAATTTCTGTCTCATTTAAAATTAATGTCTGTGATTATTCAATGTTATTAATGAGTTAAGGAATCACAAGACAGAAGAATCAAGAAACACAGGGTAACTTCAGACCTTGAGCATTTTAGAGTCAGCCGGTGTCTGTATGGTGGTTCATAAAAAAAAAATAAAAATAAAAATAAGACTAACTTCAAACTGGGAAGATATGTTTGCTGACAGAAGCTTTTGGAAGGAGACTGACTTAAAAGGAGCTACTTGTTTGGAGCAAGGAAAGGGAGCTCTAAAGACAAATATTGTCAGAGTGCAAGGCCTGTGGTTAAAGTTCAGATGAATGAACACATCATTTTTGCAATCATAGGAAGAGTAAGCATAGGGAGACTAAGCAGTTTTGTCTAAGAAGTAGAAAGAGGAATTATTTGTGGAAGGTTTCTGAAATAGAGTGAGCATTTTTAGTGAAATTTTTATTACAAAGATGGGTTTAACTTTTAAATCTAAAAATATAGAAAATGTCCCCTTCTACTAGTCCCCTTTGGCTCCATCAGCAGACTGGGTGAGGCAGTTTAACAGACAAGAAGTTGGTGCTTGCCCCCAAGCTCCATCAGTAGGATCGATGCAGAGAGTGCATAATCAAGACTTGAGCCGGATTGCATTATTTTGATGCATAGTGTCAGATTTTGTTACTGGTTCTGATACATCAGTGACACACATCCATTTTCTCATCTTCAGTTTTACGCTCCATAAAATTCTCTTGGGGCAAAAATAAGCACATGCGCACACGCACACACACACACACACACAAATCTATCTGGATATTCTCCAAAATGCCTACACTGAACGTTTCTTTCTATTTTAAAATTTGACCCATACTCATTTTGATGTATGCAAAGTTGCCAAGGCAATTAACTGAAACCAATTTGATTTTTAAATGTTCTTATCTGACATTACACAGAGAGAGCTGCTTTATTATTAAACATAAAACTTCACTATTTCTTTACATCTGATGATAAATGATATATCACTGAGAGAAAGTGTCATGTTTTTTTAACATTACAAAATTGGATGAAATTTGAACTTTTATTCCTAAAAATAAAATGATTAGATTAGAATAATTGTCTCATAAATTTTAGATAACATCCTCAAATGGCGAATCTGTCATTGTCTGATACATAGCCCCCAAATCCTATTATGGAACAATTAGGAAGCTGGAACACCATCTATTTTATTTTCCATTATGTCATCTTGCCTGGCATGAAAATTGAAACAGCACTGAATGTCTGAATATAGTACTGTATGTTGAAAAGAGTGCTAAAATGATAGTTAGGAGTCATGTTCTAGTCCTTCCGGGACTAGAAAAACAGCTGGAAGAAGTTGGGCAAATCACTTAATGTCTATTTTAACACTAAAATAATGTGGCTGGACTAAATGATCCATTCAAGATCTAAAATCAAGTCACCCTTTCCACCTAGGCCAGATTCCCAAGTATCAAACTCAGGAAACTAAGATTCATTCTAGATGCCTAAACCAATATATCACTATGATCAACTAAAGCTTCTTCCTTTAGTGATTTCCTACACGTAATCATTTCCTGGTTTCCAGTTAATTGATACAGACCTTCATCAATTGCCTACTTTACTGGAACAATATTGTACGTGTTTTTCCTCTGCTCCCTTAGTGTTGCTGACCTCCAGTATGTCTTAGCCATGCAGCTTGGAAAATCTTTCTAAAACAGAAAGCTAAGGATGACACTATCCTATTTAAAATAATTTGGTAGTTCCACCTAAATGCTTAACATGCTATTCAAGACCCTTCATTTTTATTTAGTTTTCCCACTGTTTCTCTTTCTAGATTCGATTTTCATCCCAATATTAATCCTGTACTCCATCACCTTGACCTCCTTTTCCCTGAATACATTACTTTACACTTCTCTGAAGACACAAGGGAGAGTAAATTTTGACATCTTTGTTCAAGTTGCTTTCACTCTGTGGGCTACTCTGCTTCCTGTGGTGAATTCTAATGAACTCTTTCCCTTCAGAGTCATCTTAAGCATCATTCTACTCAACGGGCATTCTTGCTCCTTTCTTCACTCCACATTACCTCTTCAGAGTAGAATTGATTACTCTGTTGTGCCCACTTCCTTATACTTCGTTATATTACAGCACCTATTTCATTGCATTGCTATACGTAATTATTAATATGTATATTATACATGCATTTGCTACAGTTTTATTTTTATTCTCAACTCTGAGAATTACAGGTGATATGTTTGACATTGAAATTAGAATTCATGAGAATATCTTTTGTAAAAGTAAACCACTCTTTAATTCATAGACAGCCTCTGAAGGCACCATGAATTTTTTGATATTTTTTACTGCATTTTTGTATATGTAGAGAAAATAGTTATGTAATTTTAATATCAGGATCTGAAAATACTGATTTAAATATACATGGAGATGTGTAACCAATAGTTTAAAGAGCTAGTGTTTCTACATTCTTTATTTCAATGATCTGGTGTTGGGATAAATTTGGGTTGTCTTAGCCCAGGTTAAGAAAAAAGGCTGTTTCATGTGAATGCTTTTGAAATTTCTTTAATAGACGTTAGCGTAATAAGAGCCCTCATGTCTCTTTGGCTACTACCATGTACTTAAGAACCAATTGGATATGTGCTAATTTTAAAATAAAATTTATTTCTCACATGTTCTTTCTTATCATCATAAGCTCAAACTATTTTCCTTTATTCTTCCTTTCTTTTTTGTACTTTAAAAAATTATTAAGCAACATCTCAGCCACTCACTGTATCAGTAATCTGATAATTAAATACACACACACACACACACACACACACACACGACCTGAACTTTGGGGGTTTATATGCTAAGGGGGGGAAAAGAATACAGAAACATTAATTGCAACATGATAGCTATTATAATATTAAATGAAGATGCCAGGGTCTTTTTTGTGGTTATAGTTTTGTGGTATTTTTAAGACTAACATAATTCAACATGCAGGAAAAGGAAGAAAGCATTTCTGATAGAGGAAAGATATATAGATACAACTCAGAGGTATGAGACTATTACCTTTGGCTTGTCCAATGTATAGAGCTTATGTTGGGGAGTGGTATAGTATAAGGGAGAAGAGCTGATCATAGATGAGTTTATGAAGACCCTTGTGTTATGCTCAGAAAGATTAGAGCCTGGTAAAGTTTACAGAAAAGGAGATTCATTAAAAACACAGTAACAGGGAAGGGACATACCAAACGTGTCTCTTAAAACAATTACCTTATTGTAGCATGGTATGAAAACTAAAGAAATGAAGGACAGTTAAGGGACTTCTATGGTATTTCAAGTGAAGTTTGATTAAGATAATGCTGATAGGAAAGCAGAAAATAAGAGGTCCTAAGGGATTTTTTTAAGAGGTAAAAATAGTATTTAGTGACTCATTCGATGTAGGAGATAGAGGACTATTAGACAATATATTCATTTTGGATTAGGGAAACTGTAGTTGTTGAGGCAATAGGCAAAATAAGGAAGCAATAGTAAAAAGGAAGGGAAAAAAAGAGAGAATTGAAGAAAGAAGAGTTTGGGTTTATTTATGCTAAGTTTGGAATGCCTTTAAGGCATATAAGTTAAATTCTGAAGAAAATAAGAAAAATGGATCTGTACAAGTTAATATCTTATTTGTATTCATTTAATAGGAAACCCATAATCTATGGCTTAACAACACTAGTTTATTTTTCTTATAACAGTAAATACAAAGATGAAAAGTGGCTGGTATTGCTTTGCATCCCAAAAATGTTAGAACCCACATTTCTTTCATTATCTTGTCTTTGTTTGTTAGTTTTTCTTATTCTGGTCACCTACAAGTTACAAGATACTGTCTCCATCTCTATTCTACACTCACATTCAAACCAAGATGAAAAATATAGGAGGACGATGATAAAATCAGAACCTAAATATTTTCAAAAATTCCCCAGAAAAAGGGCAACTTCTTGAATAGTAGTATGAGGAGTTCTGCAGGTACTCTCAAACAAAACAACCAAAACTGATAATAATACTTTCTTTAAAAAAACTCAGTCATTGAAAGTATCTGTAAATTGCTGAAGGGTATGCTGCAAATAACTTTTCTTGAAATATTTATTCAAGAAAATCAAATAAATATATAAGAAGAGTAATATTTCTTCTCTCAGCTTCTTTTGAGGATGTAAAATTATATTAATACATTAGTGAGTTTTTAACACATGTATTGGCAATATGTATAACAATAACATCATAAGAGGGTGAGAGTATAGAGCTATATAAAAGTAATTTTTCTAAATCTTACTGGAATTAACACAGTATAAATCTGAAATAGACTTTGGAAAGTTAGGAAGCATACAATAATTTCAAGGAAAACTAAGAAAATAACTCAGAAATAGCATGAGTAAAATTATTAAATAATTAAAATATTAAAGTAGAAATAGATATTTAATGGAAAAGAAAATATTAAATGAAGTATAGAGGAACATGGGACAACAGGCAGAAAATATAAGTAAAATAGCAAATATAAATGTAGCTTTGTCAATAATAACATTAAAAGAAATGAATTAATCCAGTAAAAAGAAGATTTCAGACTGGATCAAAACAAAGCAAGAAAACCATGATTCAACTCACTGGTGTATGGAGGAGACACACTTTTGTTTCAAATATACAAAAAGTTTGAAAATAAAAGGATGAGAAAAGATATATCATACAAATAACATCCATAAGAAAGCTGGAATGGCTATACTAATAGCAGACAAAATAGACTTTAAAACAAAAATATACAATTAGAGATAATGAAGACTATTTTATTATGATAAAAGAGGTCAGTTTCATCAGGAAGGCATATAAATTCTACATATATGTAGCTAACAACAAAGCCCTAAAATACAAGAAGTAAAACGGAAACAATTGCAGGGAAAAATAAATAATTAACAATAATTGTTTGAGACGTCAATACTTTAAATAATGAAAAAGTAGGCAGAAGATTAACAAGGATATAGAACATTGGAACAAAATGATAAAAATAAAAACCTTAAACAGACTTGACTAACATCAATAGAACACTTCAATAGAAGCCTCAATAAGTATAAAAGGATCGAAGTCATATAAATATGTTCTCTGACCATAATGGAATGAAATTAGACATCAGTAACAGAAAGAATTTGGGGAAATTCACAAATATGTAAAAAATTAAACAACAATTTTTTTTATTAAATGTATTGGGGTGACATTGGTTAGTAAAATTATATAGGTGTTAGTGTACAATTCTATAATACACCATCTATATTTTGCATTTTGTATTCACCACCCAAAGTTAAATCTTTCATCGCCATGTATTTGACCCCCTTTACCCTCTTCTACCCTCCCCCTTCCACCTCACCCTCTGGTAACCACTAAACTGTTGTCTGTGTCTATGAGTTTTTGTTTGTCTTGTTTGTTGGTTGCTTTCAGTTTTACATACCGCATATGAGTGATATCATATGGTTCTCAACTTTTTCTGTCTGACTTATTTTGCCTAGTATGATGATCTCAAAATCCATCCATATTTTTGCAAATGGCAGTATTTCATATTTATGCAAATGGCAGTATTTCATCTTTTCTTATGGCTGAGTATATAAATATTCTATTGTATATATGTACATCTTCTTTATCCAACCATCTATCAAAGGACACTTTGGTGGTTTAAACAACATATTTCTCAATAACCAATGAACAATCCATCCATGCATATGTATGTATCTGTGAATATTTATTAGGTGCTAGAAAAATATATTAAAATATATAATTTTAAGTTATATATAAATGATATATATAATACATACCTATATACATATATTATATGTAAGTTGTATATAACATATATAACTACACATGTATTTATAATATATACATATAATAATTTTCAGTTTCATTCACATAGGGATGCTGTGTGAAAAGTATGTCTCTTGATAAAGTCTAGAAATTTGTCAATGAGTATTACTAGTTGTACTGAGCAGATAAATATTGATATGTTACTTGAACAACTCCATCATGCAACTATTTAGTGATAGTCTAACACCAGGAAATCTTTATTATTCTTTACGTTAGGGTGTTTCTTAGGACTCAGTTCTTTGAGGAAAAGAAACATGAGTTATGCATCCTGTGTTTCCACCTGTGAATATTTTATGTCAGATTTTACTTCTTAAAGTCCATATGGAGTTATATTCATCTTCTCCTTAAAACCTTCATTCAAATTTCATTAGTTATCTAAATAATTGTGAATAATAATAAATTCTGAGGCCCGCCATTTTTCTACTGTAGTATTGTTCTAACATTCCTTCTCAAACTTATTTCTTACTGCTTGCTGTTGTATCCCTGTGTTTCAAAACTATTACTTTTACTGGCTCAGCTGGGACTCTGATGAACTCCTATACCTTTTGTTCATGTTCTCTCTACCTGGAATTCCATCTCTGTCTCCCAACTTTCCACAGCACTATCAGCCCATTCTTCAAGGTGCATTACTTTTTTTTCTGTCATACTGTGTTTCCTTACCACCCAACATTTCACCTTTGAATCTTGTTTTATTTCCATTTTTACATGGCATTCAAGTTAGTTTGCCTCAGGCTATGAATATTTGAGTACCTTTCTCTATGTAACCAAATATTTCAATCTCTTTAATTGAAGTAACTGTATCCTTATTTATAATTCCAAAACCTAAAGTTGCATAAGGAAGGGGTTCAAGACATCAAATGGAGAGTCTTAGTGAACTAGGATTCAGCGGTATTACATATAACTAGAATATAATTATGCATTAACACCTTGTGCTATACCAATACCCAGCAACAAAACATGGCTCAGTACAAGAAAAAAACAGCGTGTAGAAGGAGATGACAGTGGGAACACAAGCTTAATGGGGAGGGGCAGGTGGGCACTAAGAAAATAAACATCACCAGTGAACTGGTACAACATATATGACAGTGATCGCATGAGAAAAAGATTCAAAGTCTAATTACCCTATTTGAACTCATGAGTTTCTTAGAGCTCTGTTCATTTTAAAAATGAAAGAATTCCAAACACAGGCTGCTGCCACCTTTACGGATTAAAATATTCATGCCAGTGAGAGGATAGAGCAGCTTTGAACAAAATCAACCACTTGTGGTTAGCAGAGAGGATGCTGAGGGCTTGACGTTGTTTGCTTCGGGTACCATGTTCATTTAGCCTTCCAAATCTTACAAACAGGAAAATTGTCAATTTTATGTATGTTTAAAAACCAATTGATATCTGCCTCCTGGAACCAAATATTACTTCCAGTATTTTTCCAGTCATTCAATATTTCAAAAAGTTGTCTCCAATGGATTTTTTCTTAAGGCCTGTTAAACCTAGTACTTTTCCTTGCTCACACTAGTGCTAGAACTCACATCTGCAGAGCTACAGGATGATGGAAGTCTTCAGAAACTAGCTGTTCTTAAAAAAAATAAAATAAAAAAATGCAGCTGTGGTACTTACAGCACTACATTGTTCTCCATCATGGGAAAAAGAGAAACTGTTTAAAGTCATATGACAGGTTATTATTTTGGTTCATATTAAACGTTCATCTGACAAGCTTATTGAGTTTGATTTGTGTGCATACACCCACAGCAAATGTACAGTTTATCTGACCTCCCTGCCCCCTCACAAACTGACATCAACCAATGTGCCCATCTGAAAACAAACCCAAGCAACCACCACCACAACAACAAAAGAAAAACACCTGGAGTATTAAAGTGTTTTAACCAGTATGATTTATGTTAATGGCACAGAAGAGAATATTTTTGGTTCTCAAAAGCATAACAGGCAATTGATGTGCCATATTGCAGTATGGTTTTAGCTATCAACATGTCAAGATTTAGTTTTGCTGTTAACATTTTACGATTTAGAAGGCCATAAGAATATGTGCAGTGTAGCAACAAAACAGGCTTCGTTCCCTCAGCTATATTTATTGGGCTCTCATTTCTTCCCCCTTTCACAGAAGAAATTGAAAAATAATGAGAGCAGGAGAGACAGACAGGCATCCACTCAATATATTTCATTTTCTTTATTATGTCAAGTAATGAGAAATAAAGAGACAGAAAACCAAGCTCCTAATAGCCTAGGCTCAGACCAAAGAGGATTCCAGACAGAGGAATCACAGTATATTTTTATTGTTTTTTTTTTTATTATTTCCAACAGATAACTTAACCAAGTCAAAGAATGTACTACTTGATCCCAGACCTTCATCAATTACAAGAGCCCCAAGGTTAAGGATGTGTTGTGCATGCTACTGGACTGGGACTTCCTGGCGATGTTACCAGACATACAAATAACAGTGAGTGAGAAGCAGGGGGACATCATCAGAAGGCCCTAATATTGTTTGTCAAATTTGTTTCTAATATGCAATGGCCTCAAATGAAATGACGAGGCTACAAGGCTTTATTGCAAACAGGGCTAAGTTAATGCATCAAGGGTAAATTAATGGAAAATATTAATTATACATGATCTGTGTTTAATTTGTAACATCATAAACAAGGGCACCTTTAGCTGATCAGTATTTTCTGGCTCTAAACACATAATGTATATTCAATATTGGTGTTCCTGATAGCACTGTCAATATCAATATTTATGTAATCATCAAATATTAAGCTCAATACCATACACAAAGACTGAAATTGAGATAATGTAGTACATGTACACATTTATTTCATGACCAAGTAAAATACTTTAGACTGAACATACAGTTTTAAGTGATGTTCTACAATGAGCCAGATGGAGTTATTTTTAAAATAATTCTATTTTACAGCTTTTTGAAAGGAAGGGTTTTCCTTTTAAAATGGAATCAACTATTCATCAAAAAGAGAGAACATTATGTTCTTGGCTTAGTTTTTCCATAAAGAACTCAACATAAACAGGAGAAAGAAATTCTAGAATGTGTTTTATTTCCTATTGCATGCAAGAGTGGAGTCGCATAGACTTAAGAGAGAAATAATACCTTAAAAAATGTGTGTGTATACCATCAAATGCCATTCAATGTATTTGCACATACAAAATTAATACCTTTCTTATTAACAAAATCACCCACAATTTTTGTTCTTTACATCTTACTCTTTTTTTTAACATTTGCAAACATACAGTTTAGAGCATTTACACTCAGGTAATTAAATGGTGGCTATGTCAAGAATCATCATGTTAGTCTCAAAAAATGACCTAACAGTAGCAGCAAAATGTGTGTGTGTGTGTGTGTGTGTGTGTGTGTGTGTGTGACTGTAACAGAGGGAGGGTTAGGGGATGAGAAGAAAGCAAGTAAGGGAGGGGAGAGGAGGAGAGAAGGTGAAGGCTTAGGATCAGGGACATGTATTTTTAAATATGCTGAGGATAGATCTTATATTAAATATTCTTAACAGCAACAGCAACAACAACGAAACAACCACCTCCCCGCAAAAACACAAAAGAACACAAGGAAAAATTTGCAAGTGTTTAGTGCCCTGTGTGTTGTGATGGTATCATGGGTATATGAATATGTCCAAACTTATCAAGATATAAACATTAAATATGTGCAATTTTTGTATAATAATTATACCTCGATAGAAATCGACAGAATATTTCCTCTCACTCAGAAAGCAGGATAAGCAGGAGAAAGTGTCATTCTTCCTTCACCCGAGAATGTTACTGGATTTGGGGTGCAGATTGCTCCAAAATAAAATGGCAGAGTAAGCCATTTCAGGCAGTGCCATGTTGATTATGACCCACTCAGTCACTTCCCTTATTGAGTGAAAAACTTTAAATAGTTTCAGAAAAGGTAAAGGCATTATCACTATGGTTTTGAATCGTCAGGATCGGCTGAAGATGGCTGTCACCCTAAAAATAGTCCATTCAGTGGCCCTGTTATCATTTAAGGCATACATGTTCATTTAGCATCTAAAGCAGAGCTGGTGTTCTTCCTAAGGTGGTTGGAGTATCTTTTTTGTGTGAAAACAGCAAATTGAATTTCTTGTTTCAAATAGCACCATGATCTTGGCTGGTCCATAGGTAGTTTATGAGTTTCTGGAGTTTTGAGACTAGAAACTTTGGACCCGGATATATATATATATATATATATATATATATATATATATATATAATGTTAAATTGCCTGGTATATAGCATTCTACTGCAAAACCTTAGTGGGAACAGGTGGTATATAAATAAATAAAATAAAATACTGATACTATACGTTTGGATCAATTAAAAATGAAGGCAGATGACATAAAGTCCCAAAATAATGGTTCTTGGTTTTGAGACTACACACACACGTAAGACAAACTATTTTTCAAGTGCAGAGATTAAATGTATACCTGGATGGCCCTGATAAATTCTACTCAGTATCCCATACTGTAGTACATAAAACAGATCATTGTTAAATTATTTACAAATGATAAGCCATTAGAAAACCAATGCGGTGTAAGAAAATATTATTCCAATGTAAAACAAAATTCTTCAAAGTGGTTATAATGAAAGGCCTAGCAATAGCCATTTCATAAAATGAATTTTATCTAACAGCATAGCAGCCCATAAAATGAAATTATGTTCTCTCCGTATATGTCAGCACTGATGATATCTAATCAATAACTCTGCTGCTGTCAAGCTCAGGTTAAATTTGTAGGGAGGAAAAACATGTTGCATAGTCCACCTATATTATTTCATAAATAAACATTTATTTATTTTAACCAAAATATACTTTCAGAAAAGGTAAAGACAGTTATATGTGCTTTTAGGTGAGTTATACGTTTAGTGATTTGAAATATCTTTAATATGTCTTGAAATAAGCTGTATGGCAGATTGAAATATTTGTATTTATGTTTCAACAGCCTTCTATTTACCTGGTTTGTAGCATCTACATAATAATAAAGAAAAAGTTGGGGGGAAGCATTTCCATCGACATTATAGTCACTTAGAAGTATCAATTCTGATATTTTTTGGAATAAGAGAGCAACAGCATTTTTTAAAAATCTAAAGAATTTTATTAGAACCAAATAACATTAATACTGTTAGAACTTTACAGTTTACAGTGTTTTTATATAATTATAGTATTTATTCAGTGCTTACTATTTATCGTGTATAAGGTATGTGTTATTTATTATCTTGTGAGTGTATTAGGAAACTGACATTTTAAGACTTTAAGAATCTGGTTCAAATGTTTTTTTTAAATAGGATGTGAAAGTCATAATTCGTATCTCAATCTATCTTACTCCAAAACCCATGTCCCATAAACTTAATGGTATGCCCCATGAATATCATTTCATTAATTGTGTTGAAAATGATACCCTGTTACACAGACATGTCCAAGTTCTTGGTCTCCATGAATTTTTTATTATCTTTCTTTGACCCTGAAATCTTCCTTACCCTGAAGGCCCAACCAAAGTCATCTTTTTTTGTTAAGAAAATGACATTTGATATCTCCAAGTGGAAATGCCTTCTAACTCTTTTTCCCTTTTGTCATAATATTTTAATTTCTTTTGTGGAACTCTCTCAGAAGTCCATTTTTGAATTTGAGTTATTTTGTGTTCATACTCCTAATAGGAAACATAGAAAATATATTTGTCACTTGAATGCCTTGTTATTTTTCAATTATAATTTCTTGCATCATGCTTACTTGAAGCCTTCCTCAACCACATGACACACATGCAAATGATTCAAGATATGAAAATACTACTGTAGAATGTCTCTTGAATATTCCATCTACTCCTTTACTTATCACTCCTTTAATTCTACCAAATTGGTCAATTCTCTTATTTTCTACTGCTAAAGGACCACAATGAAACTTCCCCTAGTCTCATTTTAACCTCCAATATGTTTTCCAAATTGATGCCAGACTTATTATCGATAAATATCACATCTGGCTACAAACATTCAATAGCTCTCTACTATTCTCTCAAAAAACTTAAGATCTCTATTTATTATGGTATATGAAGCCCTCTGTAATCTGGCTCCTGGGTTCTCTAGAGTCCTGGCCTCCTTTTTTCTATTCCTTTCCCTCTTCAGTCTCCACACGGAATATTTCAAACCCATTTGAGGCACTGAAAATTGAGTAGTCATTTTCCAGGGAAGAGGAAGCATTCCAAGCAGAAGCAATGGCACGAGTGCAATATAGTGATTTGAAAAGTATGTACAGCTGAGTGTTGTAGGACTGTAAAATGTAAGGGTTGATGTTGTATTAAGCTTTTCCTGACCTTGGTCTTATAAAATTAATTATTCCTTTCTTTGTATCATTAAAGGTACCATATGATGTATTTATCTATTTATCTAGTAAAACTGTACCTCTAGGGTTGGATTTATTTTATATTTGTCTTTGTAAAACAAGAACCAATCACAGTGTGTGACTCACAGTAGGCACTTACATATTTTGTTAAACTATTGAACAGTTGAGAAATGATTTAAAAATTTATTAATCAATTTCAGGATCCCAGATCTCTGAAAATTTTAGAAAAAATTCTTGATGAAATTTTATATACTACAAGGTGATGTACCCTGAAATACCAAAATGGTATTTCAGCCATTTTGCTTTGTCCATAATATATTTTCACTGGACTTTGTGAACCCAGTGGCTACAGGGACAGGGATTTCAATAAATACTAACTTTTTTAAAGGACAATTAAAATTAATTGCAAGTATCTATTTGCAAATTGCTGTGTTTAAGAGCTAAAGGAGGCATCCAACTCATTGGGCAGTCATAAACACGGGTGGTCTATCCCTGGTCCAAGGACACTGGAGGCAGGAGATTATTGTTTATCTCATGGAGAGGGAGAGCTTTTTTACAGTAAAGGAGAAATTGTTTTTTGTTGTTTGTTTCCCTGAAATTGCTCGGTTTTTAGCTTTTTTCATTTGCGTGATCCTTGATTAGTGGTCAACTGAAAAACAGACTAGACATTAAAAGACAAAACAAGATTGTTAAAAAAACAAAAACAAAACAGAAAGCAAAAAAAAAAACAACAAAAAACACATGGTAGGCATAGCAGTGGCTCATGGGAAAAATCAGTTAGACAATGGTTAAGCATAATTAGGGGTCAAGAATAATTAAGCAAATTACCAAAATCAAGGAATAGTTATGTGTCAAAAAGTATACAGGTAGTAGATGTCAAATGAGGCAGATTTTTATAATTATGGTGTAATCTAAGATCACACAATTTTGATTAGCAATAACAGCTTAGCTTTCTTGGATCCTACCAAATTATGGCAAATACCTGTAATTATTCATCTTATATTGGGATATACCTTTTCATCCCAACACGTATCAAGTTGTGTTTCACCATTATGAATATTATTATAGGATTAACACACATTTTTCACCAAAATGGATATTTCATATGAGTGGAGGAAATGTCTATTTTTTTATTATTGTTTTGTTTTAAGTATCTAGCACAGTGCCTGGGGGAAAACACTCAATATTTGCTAAATGAATGAAGCAGATACATAGAAAAAATCTAAATTAATACATATTAACAAAACTATATTAAAATGTTGATTTCACTAAGGACTCATTTTCTATAGTATGTGCTTCATTATTATAAATTTTCAACATGCATGTATTTGTTTTGCAGTCAGCCAGTTTGTTAATTATAAATATTTACCCTGACCTATACATTGTCAGTCCATGATGAAAAAAAGTTCCCTGTGACTGACATTTCATTTTTTCAAATATAGAATACTTATGAAAAAATTATAACAATATAAAATGATAATGACAGAGGAGAATAAAATCAGTTTATTTAAGAATTTTAACTAGTAAATTTCTAGAATGTCTATCTTTAAATAGTGCATTTAAAGTAAATCTAAGAGTTGAGCTTCATAAGTGTTATTTAGGCAAATGAGGACTTAAAGCTTCAAGATCAAGAAGTGAATCTATTATTTAGGAAATTACAAAAACGTCTAGGTGTTTATGTAATACTTTTTTCCTGCTCTTTGTGTATCTAATTTGACAAGTGATACTAATATTCGTAATTCTGTCTGTCTACCTATTATCTGTCTATCTATCTATCTATCTATCTATCTATCTATCTATCATCTATCTATCTACCTACCAATGTATAGAATCTACTTTTAGAGCAGTTTTAAGTTTATGGCAAAATTTAGCAGAAAATACAGAATTGTCATATAACCACTGCACCACACAATCAATATCTCCTATCAGAATGGTATATTTGTTACTTTTGATGAACTTACATTGATACATCATCACCCAGAGCCCCAAGTTTACATTAGGGTTCACTTTTGGTATTATAGATTCTGTCGGTTTGGGGAAATGTTGAATAACATATGTTCACCAATATACTATCTTACAGAATATTTTCAATGCTCTAAAAGTCCTCTGCCTATTTGTCCTTCCCTTTTCCCTAACCCCTGACAGTCACTGATCTTTTTGTCTCCATAATTTTGCCTTTTCTAGAATGTTACATAGTTAAAATCATACAGTGTGTAGCCTTTTGAGATTCACTTATTTCCCTTAGTGATGTGCATTTACGTTTTCTCCATGTCTTTTCATGTTTTGAGAGCTAATTTCTTTCTTAGTGTTGAATAATATTCTATTATTTAGATATACCATAGTTTATTCATCCATTCACCTATTGAAGGATATTTTGGTTGCCTCTAACTTTTGGTAATTATTAATAAAGCTGCTATAAACACATTCATGTACAGATTTTCTAATGAACATAAGTATTCAACTCCTTTGGATAAATAGTAAGCACTGTGATTACTAGAACATATGTCAAGAATGTGTTTAGTTTTGTAGGAAACTTCCATTTTGCATTCCTGCTAGCAATGAATGAGGGTTCCTGTCGCTCCATGTCCTAGTCAGCATTTGCTGTTGTCAGCATTTTGGATTTTGGCTAATAAGTGCACAGTGGTATCTGGCTATTTTAGTTGGCATTTCTCTAATAACATGTGATGTGGAACATCTTTTCACATGCTTATTTGACATTTGTATGTTCTCTTTGGTGAGATGTATGTTAAGGCCTTTGGCCCTTTTTTTATTATTAAATTTATTGGGGTGACAATGGTTAGTAAAATTACATAGGTTTCCAGGATACAATTCTATAATATATTGTCCACATATCATATTGTGGCCCATTTTTTTAAATTAGATTATTTTCTTATTATTGTGTCTTAAGAGTTGTTTGCATGTTCAGAAAATGGACCTCTATCAGATATGTTTTTTCAAATGTTCCCTCCCAGTCTGTGGATATTCTTTATTGTATTCAACTTATTTTAAAATATTTTCACCTTTAAAAAATTATAATAATCTAAATAATACCTATATAATGTTAAATAAATCATCTAATTTCTGCTTCATGGCTTCCTACCCCAATTCTGTTCCTTGGGCCATCTTATCTACTCTGTTTCTTGTGCTGGTTAGTTCTATGTTTCTAAAATAATGTACTTATATCCCAATATTTTAATTTTTGAAATTATCTATACTTCTTATTTTGATACTTGAGACTATAACATTCTCTACATTCAACCCAGTTAACAAATATGGTATGAAACTAGAAGTCAATTACAATAATAAAACTGAAAAACACACAAACACTTGGAGGTTAAATAATGTTACTAAATAATGAATGGGTCAACAATGAGATCAAGGAAGAAATCAAAAGATACCTCGAGACAAATGAAAATGAAAACACAATGACCCCCAAATCTATGAGGCACAGTGAAAGCAGCCCTCAGAGGGAAATTCATAGCAATGCAGGCCTATCTCAAGAAACACAAAAAATCTCAAGTAAACAGTTTAACTTTATAGCTAAGGGAACTGGAAAAAGAACAGCAAACAAAGTCCAAAGAGAGTACAAGGAAGGAAATAATAAAGATCTGAACAGAAAGAAAGAAAAAGAAAATATTCAGTTTTTGGAAGTCCTACTCTTCCATTTAGTCCCCCTTACTGCTTATAAGACTGTTATGGACTGAATATTTGTGTCTCTGCAAAATTCAGATTTTGAAACTCTATTCCCCCAATATGATGATATTAGGAGGTGAGGTCTTTTGGGAGATAGCTACAGTTAGATGAAGTCATGAGGGGCCCCTCATGATGGGATTCATGCCCTTATGTGAATCAAAAGAGAGCTTACTTCCACTCTCTGCCCTCTACCATGTTAGGTATAGAAAGAGAAGTAGGCAATCTACTACCCAGAAAAGGGCCCTCACTAGAACCTAACCATGCTGGCACCCTGATATCATACTTCCAGCTTCCAGAAATGTGAGAAATAAATTTCTGTTATTTATAAGTCACCCAGTCTACAATGCTTTTTTATAGCAGCCTAAACTAATAAAATGACACAACTCATTTTTACTTTCACACTGCACCACAGAAGACACCTATTATAAGGCCACCCAGCAAAGACTGAGAGACACAGGAGACTTATGTAATACTTAGAAGCAAACAAAGAGAAGTATCCAGAATGAGGAAACAAAGAAACATTTCCCAAATAAAAGAACTGGAGAAACATTTAGAAATAGAACTAAATGAAATGGAGGCAATCAACCTACCAGAGACAGAGTTTAAAATGCTGGTTATAAGAATACTTAAGGGACTTGGTGAGAACTTCAACAAGGAGATAGCAAGCATAAAGAAGGACATAGAAACCACAAAAAAAAGAACCAGTCCAAAATAAAGAATACAATAACTAAAATGAAGAATACGCTAGAAGGAATCAATAGCAGATTAGATGAAGCAGAGGACTGAATCAGCAATTTAGAAGCCAAAGTAGCAGAAAACAGCCAATCAGAAAAGCAATAATAATAATAATAATAATGATAGTTGATGGGACCTTTGGGACATAATAACAACATTTGTACCTTAAGAGTACCAGAAGGAGGAGAAAAGGAGCAAGGGATCAAGAACCTATTTAAACAAATAATGACTGAAAACTTCCCTAGTCTGGTGAAGGAAATAGACATGCCAGTCCAGGAAGCACAGAGAGTCCCAAAAAAGATGAACCCAAACAGGCCCACACCAAGACGCATCATAATTAAAATGGCAAAAGTTAAGGACAAAGAGAATCTTAAAAGCAGCAAGAGAAAGACAAGTAGTTACAAGGAAGGTCCTTTAAGACTATCAACTGATTTCTCAACAGAAACTTTGCAGGCCAGAAGGGAGTGTCAGGAAATATTCAAAGTGATGAAAAACAAGGGCCCACAACCAAGATTACCCAGCAAGGCTATCATTTAAAACCAAAGGACAGATAAAGAACATCACAGAAAAGGAAAATCTACAGGAATTCATTAACACTAAGCCAGTATTATAAGAACTGTTAAAAGGATGTCTTTAAGAAGAGGAGAAAAAAACGACAACACACACACACACACACACACACAACACACACGAAGATCAAAAATATGAAAAATAAAATGGCAGTAACTATGTACCTATCAATAATCACTAAATGTAAATGAGTTAAATATTTAATCAAACACATAGGGTAGCTGAATGGATAAGAAAACATGAGCTGTTTACAAGAGAGACGTACCTCAGATCAAAAGACACACATAGACTAAAAGTAAAAGACTAGAATAAGATATTTCATGCAAATGGAAAAGAGAAAAAAATTATATCAGAACTCAACAAGAGAACACAACCCTAGTAAACATCTATACACCGAGTTTAGGAGTACCTAAATATATAAAACAAATATTGATTGACATAACGTCAGAGATCGACAGTAACACAATCATAGTAGGGGAACTTTAGTACCCCACTGACACCAATGGACAGATCTTCCAGACATATAATCAACTGGGAAATAGGGGCCTGAAATGACACACTAGATCAGATGGATTTCACTGATATTTTTAGAGCATTTCCCCCAAAAGCAGCAGAACATACATTCTTCTCAAGTGCACACAGAACATTTTTCAAGATAGACCACAAAACAAATCTCAATAAATTTAAGAAGATTGAAATCATATCAAGCCTACTCCATTATTTACTGAGGACACAGAGAAGCATATTGGAAAAGACTCATTCTTGTGGGCTACAGAAGTAAAGAAAAGTGGCATCTCCCCCACTTAAAAGGGGAGATTCAGTATATTCAGTGCTTCATCAAAAAGATACATTGCTCTCTGGGGAATACGAAATGTTTGTAAGTTGGAAAGAAAACATCTAAATGTGGGAATGAAATCTGAAGGGTGACACAGTGAATGTATTGAAGCTCTTTTCAGAATGGAATTTTGCTTTGCTTGCCATGGTTATATAAATGTTGCAATGATCTCACTTCTTTAACCACCACCCCACCATCCTCATGACTGTCTTTACCCTTCAACTCCATCATGGCTTATTGGCACACTCCAGTTGAGTCACCAGTAAGCCCAGTGAAGATACCTCTTAGGTTTCTGATAAAGCAAAGATCCCATAAAAGTTAAGAAAAACATTCCCCCTGACATCCTGGTGTTTTAAGACAAGCATTCCTCATAACTTACCAAGGAGGAATAAATGTTTATCTGAAACAGTTTAGTATCTGTAAACCATAGAAGTATAAGCTGTTCCACCTCCATTATTGACCAGGACTTGCTCTCTGGGCAGTGACCAATGTCCCATGTCAGTCTTTTTTGTCTTCCCTCCATTAACATTCTTGTCCTGTGTTTAAGTCCTTTTGTGCCTGGCTGTCAGCTTTTCAAAATAAAAACTATTAATTTATATAATTAATTTCCACTGAGGAGATAGCCGCTTCCAGTATTACTTCTGCCAGCATATTTGGCACTTTTTAAGGGGTTTTCAGGAATTATAAATCTTTGACAAAAAGGGAAGCATCACTCATGATAATGAAAAATACATTGTTACAGACTGGCAGTAAAGATATTACGGCTCCTCTGAAAACATTTTCTGAGCACCTGGCAGTTGGGTTGGGAGGATTTCTCAGCTGTAACTTGAAAAGCATATCACATAGTAATTAATACTTACATGTGAGGCTGGCCTTGACTGAAGTAGCTACAAGTTGAACATTGCTAATTTATGTCTTGCTTTATTGGGACACCTGTCCTCCTCCGCCTATGTTCAAAATAACAACAACAACAATGACAGTAAAACAAGACAATAGAACTAACCATCACTAATAGAAGCACTAGATACCAATAAAAATGTTAATATTAAGAGTCATCTTTTGGACGACACTGTAGACCACCTACCTGTGAGTAACTTGTGAAACATTATACTCAAGAGACAGTAAATTATAATTATTGTGTTGGCTTTGAATTATAACCTCTGATTTAGACTTTGGATACTAGGAGTCTAAGTCAAAATGAATTTGGAAACAGATGTTGATTCATAGTAAGTAGAAATAGCATATTTCCTGGGGCCACAGGGCTGCACGCCTTTCAGGCCTAGAAACTGAGGTACCTGGAGGAGGAGGTCCAGGTGAAATTGCAGGAGCTGTGGATCCAACTGCTGCTCCACACCCACAAAATGGGCCACAGATCAGTGATGCTCTGTGTGAGTGACAGCAGCCAAGGCACCTCTTACAGACCCTCAGGGTATAATAACTGCTGGTTTACTTTTATTTCTACATTTTCTATCTTACACAAATATTTCATGTGGCTAACCCTAATGAAGATTCATGCAGGGAAAGAAATTCTGGGGAAATGTAGTTGTAGCTTAGCTAGGCTGAAACGGTACAAAACCACAATTGGTAATAATGGAAATTTGCAAAATTGGCCTAAGATGTGCCTATTTATGTAGCTGCTATACTGAGCAGTAGCTGAGTAATTAAAATCTCACCATCAAAGGTGTCATTATTAGAACCCTGTTGGTGCTCTCAGATGTGTACTTGATCGCATAACATCCTGTGAATTCCTGCACCTTATCTGCAGCTAGTGATTCTTTCAATGGCACAGCAATAAAAATATACATTTTATATGCTATAAAATGAATAACACACCTATAGCTGTAAAAGCTAATAACTCCTCTCTCCTTCTCCCCAGTTAATTCCTACTGCATTTGTGCATGTGCACGTGCGCACGTGTGCCTGCGTACACACACGTGCGCGCGTACACACACACACACACACACACACAGAGAGAGAACATAGCCTGAGGTAATAACATAAATTACCTCAACATTAAAGAAAAATTGTTCTGGGTGAGTGTATTTAAGGAAAGTACTGTGAATGTACATAGAGAAGACACATGTGCAAATAAAATGGAAAGGAATTTGGTTTTGATCTAATGGTTTCATTGATTTTCCCTAAGCAGGATTGTAATTACCTGCACAGAAGCTTAAAATAATATGTGCAGTAAGTTTCTGGAGTTATCTTATTAAATGAATATGTTATTTGTATTCTATATGGAAATGAGCTTGTGTGTTTTGACTTTATGCATGAGGCTTGGACCCCCTGGGTATCCTGCGGGGACCAAGCACAGCTGATTTCTTCATCTGCAAGGCAGAAGTTTGACAGCCACAGATGTGAGCTGCTCCAGCTTTAGGTGTGAAAGCTGCTTTGTGAATCCAGAATTCAGGCAATTAAGCAAGTTCCCCTCCTGGTAAGCTGGTAGTTAGCCAGGCCACTGTCAGTGCTGCCCACACGGCTCCAGGCGGAGGGCTTGGTGAGACGGAACACCTGAAGCTGCTTGCTGGAAAAGAGGAAAGACTCAAAAACTAAAATGTTAAAGACCTCCTTTATAAAATTGCTTTAGCCTTTAGCTCCGGGCTCTATAGACAGTGTCAAATAAAATATAAAGAACCCAAGATAATATCATCATTAATGATGTATAACCTCTTACAGTTACCAAGCATGTACAGTATGCATTGCCTCTGGTTATATATTAATTATATATTGTATTGTATCTAATTTAATTTTTTCAACAACTCTGTGAAGTCTATTATCCATGTTACTGTTTAGAGATTAGGACACTGGCTCAGCGTGGTTCAGTGTTTTATTGTAAGTTACACAGACTGTAAATTGCCACGCCAGAACTAAGACTGATTTCCCTACTATCAATCCCAGGGTCCACTTTAAATCCCTTCTAAGCAGACAGGACACACGAGTAAGTAAAATAAATAGCCAATTTTACTTGGCTTTCCGGCACAGCTGTCTTGTATTATGCCATGGCTTTAATACATCATTTATAAAACTAGTTCTACCTCGTCTTTATCCTTTAGTTTAAGAGTTACTAATAATTGTGAATTGGCACATAGCACGTTTCCAAATGTTTGAAGTAAATATTAAAATTGTGAATAGTTTGTATTCTACATGAAGAGGAAGTGAAGGGAAAATTAAATCATAGGAGCCACATTATCAGGAATTTTGCTAGGTACTTACACATTTTGTAATCAGCGATGAGATTGTTGTCTCCAAGTAAGAGATAGGAAGTATATTCTTGCTTACTGATAGAACAGACTGAAGTCAAAGGTAAGGAACTTTTCTGAAGGACAAGAAGAAAGTGAGTGTTTCAGTTGGGATTTGAACACTGGCTTATCTGATTCTCAAGATAAAGGGTGAAAGTAAAAATAAAAATAAATAAATAATAAATAAATAAATAAATAATAAATAAAATAAAATGTGCAGAGTGTCTCTTCTAAGGCATGCGGTCCCTCAGTACTTTTCAAGCATTGTTTTCTATCTTTACAACAACTCTATAAAGTTAGTAACTATTCACCTCATTTTACAAATGAGGAAAAGAATACAAAATAACTTAAATAGCTTGAATCACAAGGTTATTAACTGGCAGCGATGGAGAACAAGTGTCTGATATTAATGCTTATGCTCTTTTCACTAATAGATCGCTGAATATATACACGGAAATGTAAACAACCCATAGAAAATAATGACGTTTTTAAGACAATAGAGTAAAAACAATTCATGAAGCTTTTAAAGACTGTTGAGCTCTCCAAACCTGCTACCACAGTAGAATACAGTTTGGTGAGGTTCTTTTTCATTAAGCTTCAAAGAATACTGCACTTTGAGAGTTTTAATTTATTTTTTTGCCAATACTATAAACACAAGCTCGCATGAAATACTCATCAGAAAAAAAATTTCTGTGTAGCAAACAGAAAATCAGGATACATTGTGTGGTGAAGTACATGTTTTATTACTTTAAATGAAAAAATAACACTCAAGGAGAGCAGAATTAAATATACACATCGTTATCAACAAAAGAAAATAGAACAATAATAGGCTACATTAAAATGCCTTTCATTCAAAAAAGTCTATACTCACTAAAATCAATTATTTTTATCTAAGTTATGTCAGTTAATGTTACACTTTACTACTTCTATTGCTCCATAAGGACTAAAAATTGAATAAGTAATATTAATTTATTACATTAATATTATTGGTAATAAAAGCTTAATTGATGAAAGAAAAATATTCAATCCCACCCTATTAGAACTTAGTTGCTTTAGTTTCCTTTCAATTTGGAAAAAAATGTTTTTTTTTTAAAACCATTGACATACAATATTATGTTAGTTTCAGGTGTACATAACAAAACGGTGATTAGACATTTATATACCTCACAAACTGATAACCCTGATAAGTCTTTTACCCATCCAACACTGTATAGTTATTACAATATTATTGACTATATTCCCTATGCTGTACTTTACATCTCTGTGACTATTTTTTTCAATTATAGTTGACATTCAATATTATTTTCTATCAGTTTCAGGTGAGCAGTGTAGTGGTTAGACATTTATATAATTTATAAAGTGATCCCCCTGATAAGTCTAGTACCCACCTGACACTATACATAATTTTCACAATATTATTGACTATATTCCCCATACTGTACTTTATATCTCCTTGACTATTTTGTAATCACCAATCTGTACTTCTTAATCCCTTCACCCTTCTCACCCAGCACCCCAACAGCCCTCCCATCTAGTGTGTTGCTTTAATTGTAATTGTCTCTCCAAAAGAAATTATGTATACATTGACACCCCCTTCTCTTGGAGGTGGGTCATAATTCCCTATTGAAACAACTCTCTCCCTCCAAGCCACTACCACCAGACTTGAAAGTGGACTAGATTTATTGACTCTTCAGTTCCGGAACAGAGTACAGCAAAGGAAAAGAGTAACTGTAGAGTGGAGAAACCTGTGAAAAACTATCCTAACCAAGAGATGAAACGACTACATGAATCAGTGATACCATGTGAGAATCATGTGTACCTGATAGTACGTTAACCAAATGGTACTTCACCCCTATACTACTCCTTCCACACAACTACTTCCCAAAATCCATAGCCCTGGTTTAATCATGGGAAAAACATCAGATAAACCCAGATTGTAGGGCACTGTAGAGGATACCTGGGCAATACTCCTCTAGACTGTCAAGGTCATGAAAACAAAGGAAAACTGAAACCAGAGGACACCAAGTAGAGATGACCACTAAGTGCTAGGAAGCACCTATTTTGGATGCTCAAACAGAAAGGCCATTATAGAAAAACTGGTTTAATGAAAATAAAGTCTTGAGCTTAATTAGCAGGAATGTGCATGTCAGATTCCTTTTTTGAGAATTGTACCACACTTTGTGTATTACAGGTATAGTTAAAGCACTGTGTTTAGGTAGTCATCTACCCTGGATTCATTCTGCTTATTCTGTGTTGTGGTCCTTTTGTTTATTCCTGATCCAGTTTCACAATTTTATGAGTCATTGCAAAAAATTATATATATATATATATATATATATATATATATATATATATATTCTATAAAAGTCTTATATATCTTTTGTCAATTCCTGTTCCTATCTTAAGTGGTATTTTTAAAAGTATACTTGTAATTGTGGCCAGTGTTTAGGAATACAACTAATTTTAGTATACTGTTTAGTGTGTTAAATATTAATATATTTCATTAAATGCCTACCCTTATTTAAAGACTTCTTTTAATTTATTGATATAGTGTCTTAGAATTGCCATACAGGCAATCATATTGATAATACCATTTTATTTATATTATCATTGCTACTATTTCTTTTTCATTTATCTTATTATTTAATATTATCTAAACAATGTTTCTCGACTGGTAAAAAATTTACTTCCCAGGAACATTTAGCATTATTAGAAGATATTTTTGGTAGTTACAACTGGGAAGGGTGCTGCTCTAATCGAGTAGGTAGAGGCTAGGGATGCTACTAAACATCCTACGGTTTACTTGACAAGCCCCTATGACAAAGAATTACCTGGCCCAAATTGTTGAGACTGTGAAGGTTGAAAAACTCTGATCTAAAACTTCCAGTACACAGTTGAATGCAATCATTTATTTTTCAAGGAACTGGGTATTTTCTAGCATGTTACAACTAAATATTATATTTCTACAGGTTTTTAAAAGACGTCCTTTATTAGGAGTGGTTGTTGACTTTTACAAATATTTACTCTATATTTGTGAGATGTCATTTTTTAATATATTAATGTGGTGAATCGCATTAACTGATTTTCTTGTGCTAAACTCTTTGCATGCCCAGAATAAACTCAACTGGATTATGATGTACTATTCATTTTGTATAGTTCTTTATATGGTTTGGCATTATTTTGCAAGTATTTGGTAAGCCATGTCTGTAAACTATCCCCACCTTATCATGTGTATTATACCCTTATCTTTAAATACATATTGGCCTTGTGTTCAGGCAAATGCACAACCATCTATTGAATCCTTAATGTATCAAAATGCAATTCTCAGCCAATAGCATTAAATAAGATGTTATTGAAACAAAGCCTATACTGAAACTGTTATAATTGTTACATGAAATAATTATGTGACTGTGTGTAATAATGGAATAATTATGGGCTATCCTCATTTTACTTTTCTCTATTCCAGATGTTACATTCTCTGGAAGCAGATGTTAAAACAGAGTTTGAAATACTTCTTGTTTATTAGCAATCAATAGTTGTGAAGAGAAGAAAGAAGTAAAATTTGGCATGTGAAAAGTCAAATTGCAATGCAGGTCTAATAACGACTTGGCCTATCCTACTGGGGAGTGAGTTGTGTCCATCTCATGTGGAGTTAAAGATAACAAGAGACAAAGATGAACATTTCATAATGATGAAGGGGACAATACAACAAGAAGACATAACATTTATCAATTTATATGCTCCCAATCAGGGAGCACCAAAATATATGAAATGACTACTATAATAAGAGAATTAAAGGAAGAAACTGACAAAAACACAGTTATAATAGGTGACCTAAATGCCCCATTGATAGCTATGGATAGGTCATCCAAACAGAAAATCAATAAGGAAATATCAGCTGTGAATGACACATTAGGCCAAATAGACATAATTTACATTTACAAAGCCTTTCATCCTAGAACACCAGACTATACATTTTTTTCTAGTGTACATTGAGCTTTCTCAAGGATAGACCATATGTTAGAACACAAAACTAGCTTCAGCAAATTTTAAAAGTTTGAAATCATACCAAGAATATTCTTGAACCACAACACTTTGCAATTAGAGATCAACAGCAAAAAGGAAGTGGGACAAACCACAAATACATACAGATTAAATAACAAGCTACTAAAGAACAACTGGATCAAAGGAAAAGTAAAGAGAGAGAGATCAAAAGATACATAGAAACAAATTAGAATAAAAATGCATCATGTTAAAATTATTGGGATGCTACTAAAACAATGTTAAGAGGGAAATTTATATAACTACAGGCCTATCTCAAGAATAAGAAAAATCCTAAATAAACAACTTAATATTACATCTTAAAGAACTAGAAAAAGAACAAATGAAATTCAAAGTCAGTAGAAAAAATTAAATAATAGAAAATAGAGCAGAATTAAATGAGAGAGCAAAAAGACAATAAGAACAATTAATGCAATGAAGAGCTGGTTCTTTGAACAGATCAGTCAAGTTGACAAACTTGTGGCTAGACTCACTAAGAGAAAGAGAGAAAAGACACAAAATAAAATAAGAAATGAAAGAAAACTCACAATGGATATCCCAGAAATACAAAGGACTGTACGAGAATACTGTGAAGGACTATATGCCACCAAATTTAGTAACCATAAGAAATGAACAAGGTCTTAGATATATATAACCTTCCTAGACTCAATTACAAAGAACTAGAGAATCTAAATAGAGTGATCAACAGTAAGGAAATTGAAACAATCATCCAAAACCTCCCTAAAAGCTAAAGTTCAGAACCAGGTGGCTTCACTAATGAATTCTATTAAACATTCAAAGATGATTTAATACCTATCCTCCTCAAACTCTTCCAAAAAACTGAAGAAGAGTCAATGCTTCCTAACTTACTTTATGTTTATCAACATTACTCTGATACCAAAACCAAAAATAACACAAAAAAATAACACAAAAAGAATAACACAAAAAAAGAAAAATACAGACCAATATCTCTGATGAATATAGACTCAAAAATCCTAAAGAAAATACCAGAAAATCAAATGAACAATACATTAAAAAGATTATACATCACAACCAGTGGGGTTCATTCCAGGAGCACAAGGATGATTCAACATATGCAAATAGATCAATGTGATATACCACATAAACAAAATAAAGGATAAAATCATATGATCATATAAATAGAAGCAGGAAAAGCACTTGACAAGATATGGCATCCATTTATGACTAAAACAATAAAATGGATATTGCAAAAAAGTACCTCAATGTAATAAAGGTCATATATGACCAACCCTCAGTTAATAAATATGATACTTAATGGTGAAAAACTGAAAAGATTTTTCTCTACAATCAGGAATAAGACAGGGATGTCCCCTTTCACCACTGTTATTCAACATAGTATTGGAAGTCCTAGCCAGAGCAATCAGACAATAGAAAGAAATAAAAGGCATCCAAGATGGGAATGAAAAAAGTTGAATTGTCACTTTTTGCAGATGACATAATTATCTATGTAGAAAACCCTAAACACTCCACCAAAAAACTATTAGAAGCAATAAACAAGTACAGTAAAGTTGCAAGGTATAAAATTCCATTGCATTCCTATGTATTAACAATGACATTTCAAAAAAAGAAATGAAAAAAAATACTTTTGCAATTGCAACAAAAAGAATATATACCTAGGAAGAAACTTAACAAAAGCTGTGAAGGACCTACACACTGAAAACTACAAGACATTATTAAGAGAAATTGAAGAAGACACAAAGAAATGGAAAGCTATTGCATGTTCATGGGCTGAAACAATCGACATAGTTGAAATGGCCATATAACCCAAAGCAATATACAGATTTAATGCAATACCCATCAAAATTCCAGCTGCCTTTAAAAAAATTAAATAAAACAAAAAAAATCATTAGCTTTGTATAGAATCACAAAAAAAATCAAATAGCTGAAGCAATCTTAAGGAAAAAGACCAAAGCTGGATGTATCACACTCCTTGACATCAATTCTTACCACAAAGTGAAAATAATCAAGACAGCATGGTGTTGGAAGAAAAGCAGCAACACAGACCAATGGAATAGAATTGAAAACCCAGAAATAAACCTGCATGTATATTGGCAGATAATTTTTGACAAGGAGCCCAACACATACAATGGAGAAAAGAAAGCCTCTTCAATAAATGGTGCTAGGAAAATTGGAAAGTCATGTGCAAAAGAATGAAAATAGACTGCTGTCTGTCACCATATACCAAAATTAACTCAAAATGGATCAAAGACCTAAACATAAGACCTGAAACAATAAACTTCATAAAAGAAA
Organism: Hipposideros armiger; assembly: GCF_001890085.2. NCBI lineage: Eukaryota > Metazoa > Chordata > Mammalia > Chiroptera > Hipposideridae > Hipposideros > Hipposideros armiger. The sequence continues at coordinate 236,600 of NW_017732318.1, forward strand.
GCATAGGCATTAAACTTATGAACTTTGGGTTCAAAGTGGATTTTATGAATTTGACCTCAAAGGGAACAGGAGTAAAAGCAAAAATAAATGAATGGGATTATATCAAACTAAGAAGTTTCTGCACAGCAAAAGAAACCATCAACAAAACAAAGAGAAAACCAACTGTATGGGAGAAGTTATTTGCAAACAACACATCTGGTAAAGTGCTAAAGTCCAAAATATATAAAGAACTCATACAACTCAACAACAACAACAACAAAATCCAATTAAAAATGGGCAGAGAACCTGATTAGACACTTCTCCCAAGAAAACAAACAAATAGCTAACAGGTAAATGAAAATAAGCTTAACTTCTCTAGTTATTAAGGAAATACAAATGAAAATCATAAAGGGATACCACCTCACACCTGTTAGAATGGTTATTATCAACAAGACAAGTGATGACAAGTGTTGGAGAGCTTGTGGAGAAAAAGAAACTTCATAAACTGTTGTTCGGAATATAAATTGGTACAAACACTATGAAAAACAGTATAGAGGTTCCTCAAAAAATGAAGAAAGAATTACCATATGATTCAGCAATCCCTCTTCTGAGTATCTATCCAAAAAACCTGAAAACATTTCTCTGTAAAGATATATGTACCCCTATGTTCATTGCAACAGTATTCATGGTGCATCCTTATAACCAATGTTTTGAACTTTGTGTCTGGTAGATCGCTTGTCTCCATTTTGTTTAGTTCTTTTTTTGGAGCTTTGTTTCGTTCTTTTATTTGGAACATGTTTCTTTGTCTCCCCATTTTGGTGCCTCCCTGTGTTTATTTCTATGTATTAGGTAGGACTGCTATGTCACCTAGTTTTAGTAGAGTGGCCTTATGTCATAGTTGTGCTCTAGGGCCCAGTGGCACAATCTCCCTGGTCACCTGAGCTGAGTGCTATAGGCATGTCCCTTGTGTGGGTTTTGTGTGCCCTTCTGTTGTAGTTGAGCCTTGGTTGCTGTTTGCATGTCAATGGAAGGAATTGACCCTAGAGCTGATTGGTTGTGAGGACTGGCCGTGACTATAGTGGAGGGGGTGTTGTGCTGGGGCTGACCCTAGAAAGCAGGATTCACTTTAGCAAGGCTTTAGTGCCTGTCCAGTCTGACCTTTGTGCGTGTTGTTCTCTGGAAGCAGCCTGGTGATGCTCTAGCTCGGCTTGTATATTTGTAGTTGGCCACCAAGTGTGCCAGTCTCAGGGCTCACTGGAAGGGGCCTTGCTGTAGGCCAAGTTCAGCCACATCCTGTGCCCTGCCCAGGGCCACCTGGTATAAGCCAGAAAGCGATCTACAGATGGCTGCCACCAGTGTTGGGCTTGGATGTCTCAAGAGGCTAAGCTGCAAACCGAGGCTGGCTGTCTCTAGTGCCAGCCTTAAGGCTGCTCAGCAAGAGACATGGGACATGCAGTAGCCAGATGCTGCTTCTGTGGGTTTTGTGAACCTTTGGCAGATTTTAGGAGAGTCCACAGCATGAGCCAAGACAGGCTGTTTGCATGGAATAGCCATTGGAGCAGCTTGGGTGTGTCTGAATTTTGGGTTGGGTGGGATCTCAGGACATCACCAGGATAGGACCATCGATGAAGACTCAACTATGGCAGCTGCCTATTTCTGCATTCCAGGAGGTGGGTGGGTTCAACAAAAAAACCAATGGCTTCCTCCAGCTCCTTCGTCTGGGAGAAAGATGCCCCTTCGCCCCTTGCCCTGAGACCAGACAACTCAGTTCCTCCCCGTATGTCCCTGGTGTTTTTCAAGCTGCTGACCCAGCACTGGAGCTCAGAATGAGTGAGTGCATCAGTGGGTAAGTCCATGCGCAGGCCCTTTAAAAGGAGAGCCTGGGAATGTAGTCTCCCTCTGTGTCACTCAGCCACAATCTCCTCTGGTTTTCACAGCCAGAGGTGTGGGGACTTCTCTTCCTGGCACTGGAACCCTGGGCTGGGGAGCCTTGAATATGGCTGGGACCCCATGCTCCTCAAGGGGGACCTCCAGGGCTGAGATACACTTCCAATTATTTAATGGTCCCATTCTGGAGCGGGACCAGCCCATTCTGCATCTCTTCCCCTTCTCCCGGTCTCAAGGTGGCTTCTTCTATATATTTTTTGTTGTAGGGCTTCGTTTCAGCTAGACTTCAGGTGATTCTCAATGATGGTTGTTCTGTAGTTTAGTTGTAATTTTGATGTATGTGGTCATGAGAGGAAGCAAGCACAGCATTTACCTTCTCTGCCATCTTGATGAGAAATTATATTATTTGTTTTTAAACAAACATATTTTAAAATAGTTTAGATTTAAAGAATTATTGTAGAGATATTACAGGGAGTTTCCAAATTCTCCACATCTACTATTGTGGGATGAATTGTGCCCTCCCTAAAATATGTTTAAGTCCTAACACCTGTACCTATGAGTGTAAACTTATTTGAAAGTAAGGTTTTTGTAGATGTAAAATGAGATCATGTTGTAGTAGGGTGGGTCTCAAATCCAAACATTGGCACATGGTATTGTTTTGTTCTAATATTTCTGAAGTTAATATTGACCTCTTGGTTAAGGCTGTGTCTGCAATGTTTCTCCGGTACCAATTTTCTCTTTGCAAAATTTGTAAGCACCTTGTGAGGATGATATCCTGAAAGGCTTAATTCCTCAGCTTCTATTCCTACTCCATTCCTCTCACCAATCTGTACCCCTACCCCATCAAAATGCTAACATCTGTGCCTGGCTATGGCTTAATCTTTTTTTTTTATGGTACACAAATGACTTCTTTGACCCTTAGGGTAAGTTAATCTCTCTTGTTAATAATAACAGCTTATAGCATCATCTCAGACTCCAGCTCCAGTCTTGCTTATTCTGCAGGAGCAATAGAGAGGTAGATCTCCACCTTCATTGGATGTGGAAATCGTGAGTATATGCTGGCTTTTAGGCCATGTTCCTCCTGTCTATTCTTTTCAGAGGAATCATTTTTTAGTGATGAAAATAGGAAAACATTTAAGTAGAAGTAAACAAAGGCAGCTCTAAAAGTTGAAGGTCCTGCATGCAAGTGAGGTCGTGGATTTACAGGGAGCAGCATGCTATGTGGTGTGAGGCGCATTCACTATTGTATTTCAGCCATTTGATGAGCAGCATCTGGTACTGACCTCTAATAAGCCCTCAGGGCTCTGGGGTTGAGTACAGAGAACTACCCCCATACAAGGCATACATTGTGGAGAGCCTGGAAATTCTGGAGGTTATATAGATTGTGAGAGTTAGTAAACACTGTGGTATTTTTGTGTTTGGCCCCCCTGAGTTCAACTGAAATTAGACAGAATCAGGCACTTTAGGAACCAAATGAAACTTCTTCATGGTGCCAGCTGGGGAGTTGCAGTTTTTAACCATTGTCCTTATAAGCACATTCTGTGTTAATGGATATCTTCAGAGACAAGCTTGGAGGTAAAGGAAAAATAATTTCTGAAACAACATCTGACCTACCACCCTTGTCAGGCATGGAGGGACTCAGTTTAGAAGACAGAAGGTGGAGAATGAGACCATTCTACCCCCTCAGGTTAAGTGACTTGCTCCCCTCTTCATGACCCCAAACTCAGAGCTCTGAGTCTCAGAAAATGTAGCCTCACTAGTGTTTAGAGATCATAATGCAGTACTGAGAACATGTCAAAAGCTCAATTAATATGCATTAGATTAAAGGGATTGATATATTGGAATTCCATTAAAAATTGTAATGAAGCCTGCATATTCTAGAATACGTACATCACAGCAGAAAATCATCTGTGTCCAGTATGAAAATTCAAAAGTGCTCTTTTCTCAGACCGTTCTTTGTTTTTATGTTTCAGGAATTATGAATCTAAGACTGCTCTCTCTCTTTTTTTAAATTTTTTTATTTAAAATTTAAAGCCAAAATTAAGGCTTTTCCTATTGTTTAGTGCTCATAACCATGTACTTGTGGTTTAGGATAAAATTTCTAGGAGAACACTATATTTGAATTAAAAAAGTACTATATCTCAAATAACATTGCTGACAGTGGTCACGGTGTTCTCTCTGTTAGATGACTCAATAAATGGGATGTGTGCAAATTAAAAATAAAACAATTTTTGAAATGTGAAGAGTGGATAATACATGTTGAATTACTAGATTATTTTATACAGTCCATGATTATAAAATAGGTGCATGTAGCTAAATTAATAAAGTCAACATCTATAAAATGTTTCATTATTTTATCTATATCCTAAAATTTTACATATTTAAATTGGATCAAAACATTGCTTATTGATCGCCTCTTAAAAAAATAGTGAAAAATCTTATATCCACATATTTGAAATAAATCTTTGAATTGATTATGGAATACAGGAAATAAAGACATATCAAAACAAATATAAAAATTTAACTATTATGGACATTATAGACACTTTCATAAAGGATATTACAGCTTAATGTAATATCACAAGTTACTTAAATATTTGGTGTGCAACTGTATTGTTCTTGAACCACAAATTATGTCAACTTTATGTGAATCATGTCATGTTCCACTAGGATAAGACTGAGAAATCTTGTTGAAAGGCCACATGTTTTTCTGTAGTAAATAAACTGTTAATTTGATTCATGAGAGAGAAGGAAATGGAGCCAACATTAAAGAATCAACATCTGGTTTCTATGCATTTTATAAGAAGATTTTATTTTTTAATAATATAAAACATTAATTTTTTTATTTACTACGCATTTGTTTCTATAGAGCCCATTTTTTTTTCAATCACTATAACACATGAAGTAATGATTGGCTCCTTTTTTTCTACCCAATATTTCCTTCCCTTTTTCCCTTCTTTTCTTCACCCTCTTCTTTCCTTTTCTCTCTCTTTTTAATGTCCATGTAACCGTTGCCAATATTGTTATTAGAGTCTTATTTACAATAACTCAATTGTTAGGTCTCCTTTTCCTCATTTCATTCTTTGCAGCAGTGACAGAAGGCCAGGAAAAATGAAATGTTCCAGTCAGTAGTGTTTAATATTATTTGTTCCTATCACTGTTAACATTTCTATTTTCATCAAAATGTTTAGATCAGTACTGTGAGTGCCAGAGGATGTGCTGACACACCAAGGGATAGTTTGAATAACAATTCTGCTGTATTTTTCTCTATATTATTCAGAGTCTTTGTTTGAAAATCTTTTCTTATTTCTCAGGATATTTATTTAAAAAAATAAAAACATAAACCTTGATTTTTTTTTTGAGCTCATCAATTCCTGCTTCTTGTTTTCCACTTGAAGTTTTAATCCTCTGTTTCTAATCTCACCATCCGTTGCTGTGGAGGTGATTAAGATGTTACAAATATAGGATTATTGTAATTCTAGGCAGAGAATAAGCCATAGATGATTTGCTAAGGAACAAAGATGTCATTTTCATGTAAATATATCAACCATTTCAAAGTGATAAAAGGGAATGTAAGACAAAAATATGAGATCTAACAGTACCAATTGTAAAAAAAGTGACTAAAGTCAAAATTTTACATAAAACATTAACAACCTGAAACATTTATATATACACTTCATGTTTTTTGAATTCTGCTGTTCTTTGAATATATGTAGGAGGGTCTACAAATTTAAAACATGTGTAATGGCACACCCACCTTAATCCAATCACTTAATTGGCTGCTATATATGACCTTGGACAATGAAGACCAAGTGCTTGTTAGGTTTGTAGAAGCCAATGCAATTTTATAATTTCACTTTCTATCCTATCCATTTAAAAAGATAGTATTAAAAACAGTAGAATTCTCATGAAGTTGTATATCCTCTATAGATTACATATTAAATTGGAAATTTTATTGATTGTTTTTTTTTCTCAGTATTTTAAATAGTAGGGAATTATTGAGCAGGTTATAATACCTTCTTTCTCTTACAGTGAGTACTGAAAGTTGTTTCACAGCATAAGATACAGAATAGGCTTTCACTTAATACTTGTCAAGTTATAATAGAGAACAGACACTTTTCATTCTGAAGAAAAGTGATGGCTTGACAAAGTTTTGAATGGTCTTAGTTAAAGAGAAACTTTCCTTCCCCACTCTATGCCACGCCATTTATATCTCTACTGATAAGCACATAGCTCCATCCGGGGGTAAGGCCAGGAGGGAACATTATCTGACAGCCTCTTGGTATCTCGCCCACCTGGCTGTCATCTTTGTGCGTCCGTCAGCCAGCTACCTGCATCAACAGCACTGAGGTGCTCTGGAAGAGACTTCAGTAATTCACAACCACGTGTATCTCCAGCTAGTGCATTTCAGGAGATTCCATGCAAGTCAATGGTGACAGAATATTTGGCAGTTCTAAACGACCCTGTTCAGGAATCCTAGAACCTTAAACCTTGTGATCAGACAGTCTTTTCCTGTTATGTTCTGTTTCTGAGACATCTCTCTCTGGTTTTCTTTCTAACTCTTTTTCCCCCCCTTCACAATCTAATTCATGCATCAGTTTGTCAGCTATCCCCCAACTCATCTTATTTAGCTTTTTTCTCCCTTCATTCTTCACTCTTGTTTTTAAAATTATGCCCACACTTTAAATATCTGTTCTACTTTGATGACTATTGATTCTCCATATAAAGTCCTACCCATTTTCTTAAGATTTGCTCTGTTAGCATAATGATTTACCCTGTTAGCATAACTCAGTTTTGTTTGGGTATCTTACAGGCCACGCCCAGATAATATATCTTGAATTCTTCATATGCTCCTACCAAACCACATCTATCTTATTTTTTTTTCTACTTCGAAGCCTAAGCATCACCTTTGTTCCCCAATCCTAATAACCCTAATCAACTGACAACTACTGCCAGTTCTAGTCCCTCTAATAGTCTCAAATTTGCTCTTTCTCCTCTCTATCATAACCATAGTTATGTTCTTATGTTTGGCTGCCTGGAACACTGCAACAGCTTCCTAATAACCAGTTTCTGTTACTTAATACATCCTTTTAACGGCAGAGCAACTGTTTCAAGTAGGCAAGTCAATTATATCATCATCCTGCTTAGAATCCTTAAAGTCTTCCCCCATTTCTGTCAGGGGCAGTCTGATTGAGTGGTTAAAGTTACAGAGGTAGACAACCCGGCTTCAAATGCTGGGTTCTCCAGTTATTAGTTGGTGAATTTGGTCAACTTATTTAACCTCTCTGTGCCACATTTTCCTCATCTATAGAATTTTGTATTTATATTGGATTTATAGGCTGACTGGTAGAATAAAATGATTTCTATAAATCTGTAGCACAACTGTTGGCACATGGTAAGTACCTGATAAATATTAATTGTAGCCACATTATCAGAATAGGTATCATTATAATCATCATAGGGAAAAGACAATGGCATGGCATTTAAGACTTTTCATATATATGCTCCTTTTGCCCTTTTAGCTTCACACCCTGATATTCCCCATAAATAACCCTCCAAAAGCTTGTAAACTTTCTGTGGCCTTCGAAGGTATCTTTTTCTGTTCAAATGGCATGCCTACTCTCCCTGCTACTCTTCGTATCATACCTTTACTTTATCTATCTGCCTATTAAAAACTGCAATTTATTCTCCAAGGTATCATTCACCTTCAATTTGTGAAACCTTCCTTCTTGCACACAGGCCATCAGGCACCCTCTTTTTGCTCCCTCACTACTACATGCATATTTCTCATATTGCATCATTTCATTCTTATTTAGTCTCTGTCTTTCTTAGTAGGCTATGAAGATGTGGGAGAGTAGGAATTGAGCTTTATTCATACCTCCAGTGCTTCATATGGTGTCTGGAATATCATAGACACAAAAGTATTTTTAAATAAATGGCATACCTTCACTAGTTTTACCTTATGGATTGACTGTTTGAAATCAGCGTATTTTTACTGGAGCAGAGAATCCAGGTGGACTTTCAAGAGAGTCTTGATTTAATGTATACGTCTATAGTTCTTTTGTGGTTATAGTATGCTCTACTGATACCTTTCTTTATGACTGACATTTGTTCAGTTATCAAATGTAGATTCTATCTCAAAAAAGCCTTGAGAATTTCACCTTCTTTCTCCATCATAACGCAGCAGTTCTTGCCTAGCTGCTAATACTATATTCCTAAAAACAAGTCTGAAACTGTGCCACCTCTGCTGAAAGATTCTTTAGAACAGGTGAAGATATGCACAACCTAGTTTTGAGCACAAAGCAATCTATTGCCAGAAAATTTAATAATCTACCTATAGCAACTTTCTTCCATTTTATTTTCCATCATTTATCCTAAGCTACACTCAACTCTTTGCAGCTCACACCACCAGCTTCTAGATCTAAAGTCTTTTACTCTTCTGCAACTTTGCATATACTCTTACATTTGCCCCAAATGCCTTTCATTCACTTGGGGAATACTAGTTGTCCCCAAATCTCCAGTTCAAATAGTACCTCATTCCTTCTTTCATTCATCCACTCAAATTCATTCACAGCACATGAACAATCTTTAATTGCTTGTGTTGGTATACTTCGCCATTTCTCCACATCTTTTTACCATGTCCATTTCATCACAATCCCCTCCCTGCCAACATACCCAGACCCAGCTCACTCAGTAAACCCTAACCTCATGTCTATTTTGCATCCTTAATACCTCCTTATAATCTCTCATTTTGGAGTGCATTTTCTCCTATTCATCATTGACCTCCCTCTATCAGCTATACTCCCCCCCCCCACCATATTTTCAACCATATGTTTTCCCTACTGGATTTTTCCAGGCAGCACAAAACATATACCTGTTTCCCACATCAATAGTCAAACAAACACAAATTATAAAACAAGATATTTCCTCAAGCTGTCCCCATCTATGTCTTTCTTTTCACTACCATATTTCTTAAACTATTAGTCTACCTCAATCAAAGTCTTCATTTCTCTAATCTCACCTGTAGTCCTGAAGCTAGTGAGAAAAAAACCTGTCTTTTCACTAAAACAACTTCCATCAAGACTGCCAAAAATGTCTATTATAAATATAATGGTTATGTATCTTTAATTTTTTTCTATTGCATTTAATAGTATTGATTATTCCCTTCTTGAACCATTTATTTTTTCTTGTTGACTCTCAGGGTTCAAGGTTCTCTTGGCTCTCTGACTTTATTTCCTGGAGTCACATTCTTAACTTCTCTCATATTACATACTCACTCCATCTTAGCTCATCTACATACATAACTATTTACATCTGATTTGCAAAAAAATTGAAAACCTGATCTTCTGTAACAACTTTTAAATTACCTATTGCATCTCTCTACTTGCATAAGCCAAAATGCTTAATGTTTAATGTGATTACAACAGACTTAAATAAACTTTTTAACCCAAGCTTGCTCCTTTTTTGTACTTCTTATTTTGGTAATTGATCTAATTATTCATTCTTCCTCTCTGGAGACAAGTTGGAATTCAGCCTGAATTCTATCATTCTCAATATCCATATCTTGCTAATTCTATCTTTGTGATATTTCTCCATTTCTCCTTTTCTCTTTTCTTTCTTTCCATATGAGTTTTGACTCTCATCTTTCTTTCCTGGATGAAATCAACAGAGTTTTAACTCATTTACCTGTCTCCAAACTTCTTTCATTTCATTTATTCCACAAAGGACAATTCTTTTTCAAAAATCACTTTGTCACTCTCCTGCCAAAAATTATTCTGCACCATATTTTCCTTTTATCCTCACAGTCATTTAAAAAAAAATATTTATGGAGAAAAATGGTTGTTTCATGCACAGTCCTGAGTTGTTCTTACCTATACCTTATCTATGTCAAGTGATTCTTTTGTGTCGCTCTAACCTATGCCCTGGCTTATTCCATCTCTTGCTTTTACTTTCCCCCATTTGACCTTCAGCAAGAAGCTCCATATTGGTAACACAATGAGTTCTAGCAGCTCCTAGACTACAATACAATAGACTCAAGCTCAGTTTTTTCTTGATGACTTTTGTGTAAATGTTGAGAGTCACTGTATGTGAATTAATTTTGTTCCTATGCCCATCCCTGAATCAGTTAGTGTACTGGACTGCTGAATTATAGGCCTGGATATATGCTCATTCTTAAAGAATCAGTCCCTGTAGGTAGGAGGGTCCCATGCAGGGGTTGGCCGGGGCTAAGGCACTGTCTCAACCTGTGGAGTTTAGATGCTATTACTGCTTGGAACATGGATTAATAGGACAGAGAGGTGGTCTCTAGTGTAAACTGAGAGATTATTATGAAACGAGGTAGAAATCTCTAAACCTAATCCTAATCTTGACTGGTCAGACACAACATGTTTGCCATGCTTTTCCTGACCTCTGACTTCTATTGGATTGTCAAAAAAGTCATGACATGTTTTGTCTATGTTTTTCAAAGATAATTTATTTATATAAAGAAAAAATATCAATCAATGATATATTGCCCATTTTGTTTGATAACTTTTTGCCATCTTTCAGTGAGCTTCATAAATCCTCATTCATGGAAGTACCACTATTTATTTGCAAAAAAACTGAATAAGGTTCTAATTTACAGCCTCATTTGAATTGAACGTTATACCATGCAAGGAGTTTTGAAGAGAGCAAAACAAGTGGAAGTCTGATGGTGCAAGGTCAGGCGAGTATAGTGGGTGTGGCAACACATCCCATCCAAACTCCAATAATTCTTGATGGGTGATCAAACTTGTGTGTGGTCTCGCGTTGTCGCGGTGGAACACAACTCCTTTACAATTAACGAGCTCTGGATGTTTCTGGATGATGGATTCATTCAAACTTTCCAATTGCCAACAGTACACATTTGAATTGATTGTTTGGTTCCTTTGTAGGAGCTCAAAAAACATGACACCTTTAAAATCCCACCACATTGAGAACATAACCTTCCTCTGATGAATGTCTTCTTTCCATGTGGTTTGAGGCAAATGATCATGTCGGTACCAAGACCGTTTGCACACCACATTGTTGTAAACAATCCACTTCTCATCAACAATTATCAGTCACTTCAAAAAAAATCATTTTCCTCACATTTAATGAGCATTTTGCAGATGTTTATACGTGCCGTCAAATGAACTTCTTTGAGTTCATGCAGAACCCAAATATCGAGCTTACTTATGTATCCCAGCTCTTCAGGTGGTTGTGAAAGCTTGAATGATGGATGCTCAATGTTTCTGTAATCTCTCGTGTCATGTAACGTGGGTTTGACTCAATCAATGCCTTTATTTTGTTGTCATCAAACTCGGTGGGCCTCCCTGACCGAGGAGCACTTTTGAGATCAAAATCACCAGCACGGAATTTTGTGAACCATCGTTGGCACTGACGTTCTTGTACAGCATTGTCACTGTAAACTTTATGCAACTTTTCACAAGCTTGATGTGCGTTCTTCCCTTTATGGAAGTAAAACAGTAAAATATGGCAAAAATGCAGAGTTTGGTCTTTCATTTTCAACTTGCTGTAAAATCTCCAAAACTCAACCAAATCGCTGATTTTTTTTTCAGAATGAAGCTAGAACTCTCAGCTGTCAAATGACATAGCAAAAATATAGTTGTGAATGACTCTAGTACTTCCAAAAATGAACTAGTGCCATCTGTCGCAAACATGCGTCATGACTTTTCCGACAACCCAATAGTTTGGGTTTGATAATCCAACTCTATGTCTCTACAACAATCTGTGCTCAAACACATAATATGTTGTTATTTGTTATAGATCATAAACTACTAACGGCAGAGGCTTATTTGCAGTCATATTTGTATCCCCAGAACATGGCTCAGTGCCTGTCATAAATTTGGCACTCAATAAATGCTTTACTGAAGGAATTAAGTAATAAATGAATACCATATTCCTGATCTTGGGTTAAGCTTCAAAATAAATGCCTCTCTAACTGCTTCAGAGTTAGTTTTTCCATCCTTTGTACACCTTTTTAATGGGATTTATCTATTTGCATATGTTTTACTGCAAAGTATCTTATTAATCTTTGAGCAAATATACTTTGCTTGATAATGTTTGGTGAACAAATGAATGGATATCTGAATGAGTGAATAAATGAATGATGAATGGAGAGTAATTTACTCCCTCAGCTCTCCTGTGCCTCATTACACTCAATGGATTCAGACAGGAAAGATTAAGCAAGAATTTCATCATTGTGCAGTTGAGAAACTAGAAGCCCAGGAAAAGCCAAATTGCATTTGCCATGAAACTTTTCCTGTGACCTTGAGAATGATAGAATAGAATTTAGGTCTTGACTCTACATGAAGAGTTCCAATTGCTAAGTTGCATTGTCTGAATTGATATTCAGTTATCTCAATTTTAACTGGAAAATTTTGGCTGCTTTATGTAAGAGAATCAGGATACATAGTTCACTTATTTAAAGGGCATAACAGTTGGTGTCTAATTAAATTTCCTTTAACTTCCTATTAGGTACCTTCACTTTAAAGGTAAAAAGATAATTTTATTTGCTAGACTCTAGGTAGGGCACAATTAATTTTTATTTAGGTTTTAAGTTATATTAAAAATTATTGCCTATAGGTTGTAATCTTACTTATTAAAGAGAGACAAATCCATGTGCAGAACTTTTTTTCTTTACTGAAACAGAAGACATATACAAGGATTTGTTTTTATTTTAAATGTCAACTCCAAAATCATCTCTTTCCTCAAGTTTTCACATAGTGAGAAATCACGACTATTTCTGGTTCTGGTGTAGTTCCTGCCAGTTAACATTTCTAATATTCCTAAATTCAAAAGACTAGGCAGCAAACACATTGGCTTGAATATAATACATACTCAATTAAGATTTGCTGGACTGAGCTAAATGTAAAATATTAAAATCTCTCCATCTTTGGTTTTTGTATTTTTTTTTAAATGCACACTGTCAATCTCGTTTTTTTGAGTTTTTTTTAAAGATTTTCATTGGGGCATTGGGGGGCTGGGAACAGTGCTGGGGAATTGGGGGAAGGGGAACAGACAAGTTGCTGTTGTTTTGTACTTCAATCTAGTTGTGGAGGACGTTGCTTCACTGGCCCAAGTTGGCACCATCATTGCGCTCCTCCCTGGCGAGGCAGATCAGTCGCCGACTTCTGGACAGCTGCTCATGGCGTCTGCTGGCCACTCACACTGGCTGCTGGCTACATATGGTAGCCCATGGCAACCCACTGCCACAGGGGCTACAGCCTACGCGTTTGCCAGCGACTCACGGCAGCCCAGCTCCAGGTTGAGCTGTTGTTCAGCATCTTAGCTGTGGAGGGCAGTGTCACTGGCCCTCATATGTGGGATCCNAGTCTTTGATGGTGGCCACAGGTTTTTTGTTTGTTTGTTTGTTTGTTTTTTGTGGTGTTTGATTAAAGTAGAACTTTTATTGTCTAACAGTTTTCAATCTTGCTAGGCCTTTCTTGGTCCTTTTTCTTGATAAGACTGACTTTTGTTGGAACACATTTTTGTCTGTACCTGTTCTTGTTTTTAGGTCACCTACTTTTCCAACACCAATTCTGGGACATTTGGAGCTAAAGAAACCCCAGAGAACTTCTGCTATGTTTTCCCTCTGTTCTTATGGTCCCCAGTCAGTCTTCTTCTTTCCAACTTTTAGTCTTCTCAGATTCACTTTAAATATAATCTCCAAGGTTCCTAGTTGTACTTCCTGGGACTAATAGAGACAGTAATTCTATTCCATCTTTTCCGAAGGAGAAGTAGAGTAAAATCAATTTATAATCTTTTAAATGATACTTTTTTACTAAAAGTATCCATTTTATTTCAATGGAATTACTTATTTTATATTTTGACATTGGAAAATAATTATAATAATCATTGTATATTGTTTATATTATTAATTATTATAAATAATAATTATATTATTAGTTTAATATTGATGATTTTTAAAATAATGAAAACAAATTATAATGATTAAAAATAATCCAAAAGAGGGATAACAGGGTATTTTGAAAATTATTTATTTATACTTTATACTGCATTTTATCTCTTATAATTCTCATTGTACACAAATTTATCAATAAATATAAAAAGAAAAAAATCAGTAAAGAAATACTATTTAGATGTTATGAGGAGAAGTTAGCATGAAAAATATTTTGCTAGACCTACTACAACGTGCTCTAAGCTAAGCTTACAGTGTTTGACTCTAATCGTAAATTGTCAAATCTCATATTCGAATACTTGGAGTGCTTTTCACAAGTAGGTGTTCCATAATTATTTCCTCTGTTCCTCCCTCAAACATACATTGTAACAAATATATGGCTTTATATTCCTCCACTGTGATGAAGCTGATAAAATACCAAACATGCCACGTGAGACAAATCCAGGTGACATTAACAACCACAATGACACCAATAATTTACCAAAGAAGGAGAAAGAAAGGAACCAGTTTTTCTTGGGTTAAGAATTTTACATTTATTATTTTATTAAATACTCACACAACTCCAGTGTGAACTAAGACTATGGGAGAGTGTTTCTTTGTGATCTATTTCTGTACTTTTTAGTAGCTAACAATCCTAATCTGGGGCCAAATATTTGCTACATATTTTCTCTTTGCTCTTCCTGATTCCTTCTTCATCTATTTCTATTCTTCCTTCTTCATCTCTTCCATTCATCCTGCCCTGGGAAGGGGAAGTGACCTTTATAAGAGGCCCTGGCAGGCATATTAGAGGGTGAGAGGAGAATAATATAGGGGTATTTATTTTTTCCCTGTATTGCTGCACAATGTTTATACATCTGTACCTAATATGACAGCTCTTTTTATTGGGTTTGGGACTTCTCTATACAGGCACTTTTGCTGGATCCCAGGAATTATTCCTTCCTTCTCCCCTTCATGAGAAGAATGTCAAGTGCCCCCATTGTTGCTAGCCCCGTTTCTTACTGGTTTCCTATAAATTTATCCANGGGAGAGAGAGAGATTCTTCAATATACGTCTGCTCCAGTAATTCATAGACTTTTATTTAGGTACATATAACACTTAAATAAGGCAGATAGTTAAAAGATACTTCACAATCAGTAGTTTATATTAACTTATTTCTGCTAGTACACAATCCAATTCCCTGGAAAAATATAATTTTAATGATGTAGAGTATACCAGTAAACATCTGTTACCTCCCACCTTTCTACTGGAGGAGCCCTACATTTTAAATCTATATATTTTACATATATCTTAAATCATAGAGGCCTTTGAGATAATTTACCTTCACCATATTGTTGGTTCTAATATTTTTCTGGAATAGTAGGGTTGCCAATTCTTGTGATATTTTTCAGGCTCTAAAATTAACTTTTTTAAAACAATTTATAGTTTGTCTTCAATCATTTTTTCTCCTTTTTAAAAAAATAGTTTTAGGTATACAAAGCAGTGTAATAGACATTTACATCCCTCACAAAGTGATAACCACCCCAATCTACTACACCTCTGACATTGTATATAGCTGTTACAATACCATTGACTATATTCCCTACACTGTACTCCACATCCAGTGACAATATATGTATATGTGTGTGTGTATATAATTATAGAGAGAGACATTTAATTACTATTATTGACATTCAGTATTATTCAATTTCAACTTTGTTGTATCGTGCAGTGTTCAGGCATCTACACAGCCTATAAAGTGATCTCCTTAATAAGTCCAGTGCCCATCTGGCACCCTACATTGTCTTACAAAATTATTGATTTTATTCCCCAAACTGTATTTCATATCCTGAAAACTATATTGTGACTACTAATTTGTACTTTCTGATATCTTTATCTTCTCCCTATGCCCACCCCATCCCTCTAGCAACCATCAAATCATGTTTTTTTGAAATAATTTTAGAGTCAAAAGAAGTTGTAAAAATAGGTACAGTGGGGTTATGTGTGGCTTTCCCCCATTTTCCCCCATTGATTATATCTAACACAACTGTAGTAAAATATTAAAACCAGGAAATTGGTGTCGGCATAATGGGGATGTATACCTGTATGCTCTGAAGTCTGACAATTAAGTTTGGGAACTAATCGTAGGAAAAGTGCTACATACCTCGTTGCGGAATATCATTACAGTCACCTTCGAAGTACTCCCCTTGGGAAGCTATGCGCTGACCCCAGCATCTAGTCCACTCTTCAAAGCAATTTTTGAGCTCTTTTTCTGGAATGGCCATTAGAGCCGTCATCGTATTACCCTTGAATTTCTGAATGTCATCATAATGTCTTCCTTTCAATATTTCCTTTACCTTTGGGTAAAGAAAGAAGTCATTGGGGGCCAGATCAGGTGAGTAGGAAGGGTGTTCCAATACAGTTATTTGTTACTGGCTAAAAACTCTCTCACAGACAGTGTTGTGTGAGCTGGTGCATTGTCATGATGCAAAAGCCATGAATTGTTGATGAAAATTTCAGGTCGTCTAACTTTTTCACCCAGACTTTTCATCACTTCCAAATAGTAAACTTGGTTAACTGTTCATCCAGTTGGTACAAATTCATAATGAATCATCCCTCTGATATCAAAAAAGATTAGCAACATTGTTTTGACTATTTGGACTGTAATAGTCAAAGATTTTTTTTTTGGTTGTAAAGAATTGGCTGACTTCCATTGTGCATTTTGACGCTTCATTTAAGAGTCATATTGGTACACCCAAGTTTCATCACCAGTGGTAACAGGGCCCAAAACGTCATCTTGCCTCTCCAAAAGGTCTTGGCAAACTTCAACTCTCCTTTGCTTTTGTTCATCAGTGAACTTCTGGACCAATTTTGCACACACCTTTCTCATGCCAAGATTTTCAGTTAAGATTTTCCTGTTTCTTTATCAATGTTTACTTGGTCTGCTATGCTTCTCAAAGTCAGCTGATGATTTCGACACACAATTAGATGATTTTTGCAATGTTTCATCAGTTTTGCTCGTTACTGGCTGCCCTGACCTCTCTTCATGAGTGATGCATTATCTTCCTTCAGAAAAATGTTTAATCCATTTGTACACTGCTGTTTCTTCATGGCATTATCCCCAAAAACTTGGACTAACATTTCCCTGATTTAACTTCTACTCTTGGCAAGTTTAACCAGAAATGTAATGTTTGTTCGTTGCTCTAATTCAAGCTCAGACATTCTCGTGACAGCACACAAAAACACACAACAAAAATAATGAATGCCACTCTGCAAGACACCGCCACACGTTGACAGGAACACAGCTGTGAGACACTGATACACCAAGGTTAGGAAACCTCACCAAGCTCTTTGTACAGTGCCGCCAATGTAAGCAAACGGTAGCAAGTTCATGAACTGAATTGCCAGACCTCGTATGTCATTTTATCACATGTGTATGTCTGTATAAGCACCATCCCATCAAAATAAAGAACTATTCTATTACCACAAAGATCTCTGTCATGCTGTCTCTTTATTATCATAGCTTCCATCCTTCCCTGTACCATCCTTGCACTCTGGCAACCACAATTCTGTTTTCCATTTCTATCACTGTATCATTTCGACAATGTTATACAAATAAAGTCATACAGTACCTGACCTTTTGAGACCGACTTTTTTTCACTCAGCATAATGTCCTTGATAGCCATCTAAATTGTCGCATGTATCAAAAGTTGTTGTTTTTCTTTAATACTGACTAATGTTTCATGGTATATACTTGTATTTGCCACAGTTCACTTAACCACCTACCGATTAAGGAACATTTTGGTTGCTTCTAGTTTTTGCTATTAAATAAAACTGCTATGAACAACCATTCATGGGTGTTTGTGTGGCCATACATTTTTCTTTTACTGGAATACATGCAAAGGAAGCAATTCCTGGCTCACATAATAAATAAAATTTATTTTTAATCCCAATCAGCAATGTATGAGACATTCAATTTCTCTTCATTCTTGCTAGCATTTGCTATTGTCAGGGTTGTTTGTTTGTTTGCTTGATTCTACAATAGGTGTGTAGTGGTATCTTGTTTTAACATGCATTTTGGTAATCATTACTAATGTTGGACATCTTTTTCTTTTTATAGGCTCAATTGCTAACAGTATATCCTTTTTGGTGAATTCTTTTGCCCACTTTATAGTTTCATTGTTTTACTATTGAGTTTTTAGGGTTCTTTCTGTATTCTAAATACTCTTCCTTTGTCAGATACATGTTTGCAAACATTTTCTTCCACACTGTCTTTTTTTTTTTATCCTCTAAACAGGTTCTTTCAAAGAACAAATGGTTTTACTTTTGATAAAGTCTTATTTTTTTCTGTTATGTGTTATGCTTTTGATTTCATGTCTAAGAACTCTCTACCAAGTCATAGGCCCCTAAAATTTTCTCCTATATTATATTTTGCAAAAGATGTGAGGCTTAGGTTGATAGTCATTAATTTGCCTCTGGATTTTCAATTGCTCCAATCTCATTTCTGAAAACACTATCTTTCTGCATACAAGTTGATTTTTCACTTTGGTGAAAAATTCTGATAGTTGCATTTGTGTGAAGCAATTTCTGGATTCTCTATTCTGTACCGTTAACCTATGTGTCTGTCTTTTTGCTAATGCTATACAATATTGATTATTGTAGCTATATAATGTCTTGAATTGGGGTAGAATGATTTCTCTCACTTTACTATCTTTCAAAATTATTTTAGCAATTCTTATTCCTTTGCCTTTTCATATATATTTTAAAATCATTTTGTCTATGTGTACACAAATATTGCTGGGATTTTGATAGGAATTACCTTAAATTAATGCATTAATGTGGTAAAAATTGACATCTCACTATGTTGAGTCTTCAAATCCATGATCTCAGTATATCTCTCCATTTCTGTAGATTTTTTTCTATTATTTCATCAGTGTCTTGTAGTTTTCTGCATAAAAGTCTTATACATATTTTTTGTTCTTATACAAGTATGTAATTTTTTTCAGTGATTCTAAATGGTATTGCATTTTAAATTTTTATTTCCACATCTTCTTTGCTAGTACATAAAAATATAATTGATTTTTAGATGTTGCTCTTCTATCTGGTGACATGCTAAATGCACTTATTAGTTCTAGGAGTTTCTTTGTAGATTATTTATGATATTCTATGTAGAAAATTATGTCATCTTCAAATAGGGACAGTTTTTTCCTTTCCAACCTGTATGCTTTTATTTCCTTTGCTTGTTTTATTGCTCTGACTGGAACTTCCATTATTATAGCAAATAGTATACTTGCCTTGTTTACAATCCTAGAAGAAACACATTCTCCACTTGGCCTCCTTGACACACCTGTGTAGGGAAAAGACAGGTACTTTATTTCCTTGGAGGAGCTTTTTCCATTCTTTCCACTGTCCTGGGGAAGCGCGGGTGTCTCATTGCTACAGAGCATTGAATGAAGTCCCTGTATTAGTTTCTTAGGGCTGCCACAGACAAGGTAGCTTAAACAACTAAATTTATTTTCTCACAGTTCTGGAGGTAAGACTTCACAGGTAAAGGTGTCAGCCAGGTTGTTCTTTTTGAGACCTCTCTCCTTATAAATGGCTGCCTTCTCCTTATGTTTTCACATGGTTGTTTCTCTGTAATTTCCTTTTCTTATAAGGATACCAATTATTGGGTTGTCATAAAAGTCATGACGCACTTTTGCAACAAAAAACAGAAAAATTACATCATGACTTTTCCAACAACCCAATATATTGGATTAGGGTTTATTCTAGGATCACATTTTAACTTAACCACACGAAAGGCTTTATTTCTAAATACAATCACATTCTGAGTTACTGAGGGTTAGGGGTTCAACATATGCGTTTGGGGAAATACAACAGCCCGCAGCAGTCCTGATTCCTCTTTTGGACATATCTGATACTACCAAGAGTGGGGGGTAAATATGCCTTATTATAGGCTGGCTGGGATTGGAGGCTAGGCTTTCCATTTAGTCTTTGATGGTGGCCACAGGTTTTTTGTTTGTTTGTTTGTTTGTTTTTTGTGGTGTTTGATTAAAGTAGAACTTTTATTGTCTAACAGTTTTCAATCTTGCTAGGCCTTTCTTGGTCCTTTTTCTTGATAAGACTGACTTTTGTTGGAACACATTTTTGTCTGTACCTGTTCTTGTTTTTAGGTCACCTACTTTTCCAACACCAATTCTGGGACATTTGGAGCTAAAGAAACCCCAGAGAACTTCTGCTATGTTTTCCCTCTGTTCTTATGGTCCCCAGTCAGTCTTCTTCTCTCCAACTTTTAGTCTTCTCAGATTCACTTTAAATATAATCTCCAAGGTTCCTAGTTGTACTTCCTGGGACTAATAGAGACAGTAATTCTATTCCATCTTTTCCGAAGGAGAAGTAGAGTAAAATCAATTTATAATCTTTTAAATGATACTTTTTTACTAAAAGTATCCATTTTATTTCAATGGAATTACTTATTTTATATTTTGACATTGGAAAATAATTATAATAATCATT
>NW_017732318.1:258570-260095 GCF_001890085.2 Hipposideros armiger
CATATGGGATGGTGGGCTGTTCCCCTCGCAACTGGATTGAAAACGGCGACTAGACTTGGAGCTGAGCTGCGCCCTCCACAACTATATGGAAGGACAACTTGACTTGGCGCTAATGGGTACTAGAAAAAACACGGTTACCCCATAAAAATTTTAAAAAAATTGTTATTAATAATATAGTTTCCAAATATGGTTTATACCTCAAATAGCCTCCTTACCTTAATTCAGAGAATAGTACTTATTTTAAAAATCTGTAATCCAACATTTTCATGATAAGTTTAGCCTACTGAAGCCAATCTAGCATGTTAAACATAGCAAAGGCTGATATTTAAATAAACACACAAAACAAAAAACATTTAGGGTATTATATTTTCCCCATAATGCTACTAGCTTTACAGTTCTGTTTGTGATAATCAATCATGACTGCTACCAGGAAGAATTTTAAGAGCTTTTAGTTTTATTCAGCTGTGTGATGAGTCTTCATTGACTTCATCTGTTCGGTCTAGATGTATGCCACTGCTTTGTTTTAAGTTAATAATGCCCCGTGTTTGATGCTTAATTGTGTGTAACTTGGCTTACACGGACTTCTCTGTGATTATTCTTCCAAAAATTAATTTGTTTTTCTCTTTCTGTTTAGCAGAAAGCCAGAGTTAGGCTGCAAATTGTGCTTCTGGGTGTTCTTAAGGCAGATCTTCTGTTTTTGACTAGATTCATTTCAGCTTTCTGTATGGCCAGCTGCTCAAGTGTACTACCATCATCCATCAACCCCACATATCCACACTAACAAAAGTGAATTACTCTCAGGGTTGCTCCCAAACTGGTACCTGGCTCGCATACAGCTGCCCTTTGTTGGTGATATCGTATACTAATATTCCATATGTAAATGCC
Source organism: Hipposideros armiger (assembly GCF_001890085.2). NCBI lineage: Eukaryota > Metazoa > Chordata > Mammalia > Chiroptera > Hipposideridae > Hipposideros > Hipposideros armiger. Next base: position 259,456 of record NW_017732318.1, read on the forward strand.
ATTGAAACTGGTTAAGAAGCATCCTCATAGTTTTGTCCCCTCGCTATGTCTTATGGCTTAAAAGAAGACTGAAAATTTTAAACCTCCAATATGGTCAGTGCTGAAAATTCAAACACTGTTGATGCTAGTGAGAAATAAGGCTGATAAAAAGCATACCTTCCCAACTTCTGAATGTGAATAGATAATGGAACCGATTACTATTAAGTTCCCCTTTTCATTATCAAATACATTTACATAATATGGACATCACCTGCAGCCTTCCGCAATCAAAATAATTCTTTTTACACTAGAGAAGACTCAGAATATAGCTCTCACTACTTTGGTATTTCCCTCTTCTGTCATCATTGTCAAACAAGGGAGCAAAGATAATTGATATATAAGTGATAGAGATATATAAGTGATGAGGGGGATGAAATCCTAAGATAATGCAATGTTAATAATGTCAAGCATTTTTTATGGACACATATATCAGCTAAGAATTTGAAACGTGTCCTGTGATTTCCTATTCCGTATTTAAAAAGTTATTAAATTTGAATACTATGTATATACCTCTTTCAAGCATTTATCATTACATCATGATCATTCCCATAAGACTAGCGACTACAACTGCAGGTATTCCTGCTTTTTAAAAGTTTGCATC
>NW_017732318.1:261845-264376 GCF_001890085.2 Hipposideros armiger
ATTGAGGACAGGCCTGAATGGGAGAGCCAGCTGTGGTGTAGATATCTCAGGGAAAAGTATTTTGTGCAAATGGAGCAACACATTCAAAGTCTCTGAGGCAGGAGTGTGGTTGGTGACTCAGAACAACAGTGGGGTCAGCATGATGAGAGCACAGTCAGCAAGTGACAGAAGATCACTTTATTAACATACCAGAGTTTAGATCATTACAGGGTCTTATGGGTCAGAGTAAGGACGTTAGTCAAAATGGGATGGGAAACAAGTTGATAGTTGATGGTATGTTTTAGACAAGGGTTGACAAGATCTATAGGATCAACCTTACTTCTGGGTAAACAATAGACTATAGAGAAGAGTGAAGTAAAGGCTTTATAAGGAAATTATAATTGTCTATGCAAGAGATTGCCATGCTTTGGGCTAGGCAACCTCCTTCAATTATTGGCCATACTGACAGCAGGTTCTGACAATCCTCAAAATAGAGGTGAGCACGTTTCAAAAAGTTTATGCATGCAGTTTTGGAAACACCTGGAGATCAGGTGTCAATAGAGATTAGTTCTGCCACCAAATATTGATGTCCTTTTGTGTAGAAAATGTAACTTCCTATAATGAAACCTCCCATTTCAACTTGCAGGGTTTGAACTAAATTATAACAACCTCCATCTCTGTCTGTGTTTCTCTGTAGAATAATACAAAGGATATGGAACATGGAGAACATGTGACTATCAGGTATCTAATACAACATTGGAGAGTCTTATGTCAATCTCCTACTAATCCCCCTCAAAAAACATTAATAAACTATTATTACCTTGTAAGTAAAGTTAGGAGAATTTTTTGTTGGCTTTTTTTTTTGCAATGGAAAAATGTGCAAAATAACTTATTTTTTTAAATCTATTCCTAGGAACTTTTTCATGACTTTTTTTTTAATTTCTAAACACGACTTTTGTTTGATTGTAATTATGCAACCCAATTCTCCAACTGCCTTAAGCATTCATACCATTTTAATGATTCAGGATAGAAAGGAAAAATTGTAGAGTTTAAATGCTTTTTCAATATAATGACTCAAGAATTCTATTGACTTTGGTGGACCTTTTGGAATTTGAGTTCATTTATAATCAAGATAGGAAAAAAAATGTTTGGAAATGCTATTTAGAAGCTTTAAAGAATTATTGGACCCTGAATAACTTTCATTACATGACATTTTGATAAGGTAATTGTAAATGAGTTAGAAACACAGATTACATTTCCTTTAAAAATACACATCGTTTCACAACAGATTTGGTCCAAATTCGTTTTGGCTTTTGCTGAATCCCAAGTGTTTTTCTTCTATTTCTTTTCCCCTTTAAATTCTCCAATAAACTTGCTAAATCCATAATCTAGGTGAGCTCACCTGCTTCTCTTCCCCATTGAGTTTAGCCTCAGGCTTTCTTTAATAGCATGTATCCTTAGAGCAGAGAGTCTTATACTGAGAATCAGCAGAAGCACAAAGTCTAATAAAAGCATGGAGAGATATCTCTCTCTATATATATATTTTTTCTTTTAAACTGGGAGAACGCTAAGGGAATGATATTGTTTCAGAGTACTGACTCAAATCTGTTCTGTATTTGAACTCTGTGATTATGAAATTTCAATTAAAACTATAAAAAGCAAAGCTAACAGACACCAGGGCATGCCAAAGGAAAAAAAAAAAACAGGATGTTCTTTTTTGATTGGGAAATAATTATCTAAGTTCAACGGCTGGGTCCAGGTAGCTGAGTTTATGTTTGCTTCTCCTCATTACAGAAACAGTTGAATTATGGTAAAATTTCCCCAAGCAGCAAAGCTGTCATTCAAAAGTGTGATTTTATTGGGGTGCAAATCCCTTTAGTTATTGCTTTAGTCCATTTTTAAAATGGATTTGAAGCCTGAGGGGAAAGTACAAATTAAGACGGATTTTTCTCTTTATGCAATGTACCCAGCCTGTGTTGTGTGCTGCAGCCAGCCATAGTACCTGCAGGGCGCTTATCCACCAGGAAAGTCCTCTGTTATCTCGTTCTTTACAGAAGGAAGATGTAAACACAGGCAGCTCTCTTCTTTCTCAAAAATCATTACACTCATCGGATTACGTCCACAACAAAGGCATACATTTCTCTGCGTGTTTATAACTCAATGACTGAAACATGTGAGGTTTTGAGGTAAAGTTGAAGAGCACTCAAGAATGTGAAGGCTGCAGAAATGTAGTGACATTAGTGTCTCCCCATACCTTCAGCTTGGGGGTAGAGGGGAGGGAGAGTACAGGTTTTTTAAATTTGAGAAATTGATTTTTTTCTTTTTTTAATTTTTAGAGTTTGAGAACGCTTCATGACTACGGTTTATTGTGAATGATTCTGCTGGTCATATAATATGCAGATATTCTGTTTAAAACAAACTAAGACATTGTACTCTATATAAGATCTAAAATGATCCACAGGAATGTAGCAGAATACCATATTTATGTATTATAAACACCATTTGAATTAGATAAAATCATGGACAGGAAAAACAAAATCAGATATGATTAT
>NW_017732318.1:269629-275113 GCF_001890085.2 Hipposideros armiger
AGATCATTGGAGAAAATGCTATGGTATTTTTACAGCCTCTATCTTTACAATAAGAGAACAAAAAAACTGCTATCTACATACCACATTATTGAGCTCTTTGTAGGTTTCCAAATAAAATACAAGATGCCACCTAAAATTGAAATTTCAGAAACAGAACAAATGTTTTGTAGTATAGGAATGTCCCATGCAGTATTTTTATTTACTAAAGCTGGTAATCAGATTTATTACCTTATTCATTTTTAGAGACTTGATGACTTCCAAGAGTCCAATTTCTATAAGAACTATGTCACTTATGAAAGAGAACATTTTAATAAGAGACCCTCCAGTGCTCTTCCTGTGTCACACCAAATAAAGAGGCTATATCTTTTAGATTATGTAAGTACAAAATATTGGGAGTTTATAAACTTAACTTGTCATTATCATCGAGATTCTGAAAATACAGATTAAAATTGCGTTGTAGAGTAGAATGGACCCATAGTAGACTTTCTATAAGTATGAAATGAACCTTTGTTGTATTAAATCCCTGAGATTTGGATGGTGATTATTACCATAGCATGACATAGCCTAAACAGACTGATATCAAAATTATTACTATCAAAGTGAGAACTTTTGTACTTGGTGATCATTCAAGACTAGCAGTATTACTTCCAGACTAAGTTAAATAGAAATAAAATAAGTAAATTATAATCAAATTCTTTCACGATTTGATAAAAATTGAAACCCAGTTTTTTCAATTTTATTAATGTGTTTATAATCCTGTAGGTAATGTTTTTATGAGGATTAGAGACAAAAATGAATAAGCCAATATCTATTTAAACTCTTTTAATATAATTCTCTGAATAAGACCCAAAATATTGAATTGAATTTGCACATTCTATTGCCATAAATTAAGAAGGGGACTCTGACTTCTTTCCAGGTAAGTCAGTCATATTATGTGTCAGATCCTTCAAAGAATGTGGCTCGTTGTCCAAGCAGAATATCCAAGACAGGTTGAAAATCAGGGACTTCACCATGAGAGAAGAGTCACTGTTATTTTTTTCCTTTAGAAATATCTTACGACTATTGACATTATGCTGTTTGATCTAAAATGAGGAAATTGGTCCTTATGATAAATAAATAATCTGAATGTGTCTGACTTTCTCAAAAAGGAATAGATTTACTATCCAAGTGGCAAGTGACTATGTTATATAAGTGACAGGTTGGCAGAAAATAGAATGGCTGAATCAATGTGATGTGGCATCAAATGAGACTACTAATGGCAAGATTGGCTCATGGTTGAGACATTGAAATAAAACTCTTTAAAACAACTCTATAGTTTCATTTGTAATAAATCTACAAATGAAGCAACATTGGCTTAGTCGATTGTGGTGGACGTTTTAAATTTTGTCTGTATATTATAACCTTCTTCAGATAATTTATTATCACTTTTAATAAGTCTTCCAGCTCCTCACATAGTATTTCCAATTCAGTAGAATTGCTAAGCATCTGACTTTTTGAAGGCTTTCACTGAAGAATTTTATAAACTTATCAGTTCTGCTAGAAATTCTTCATGATTTGCTTGATATATCATATGACATATTTTTAGTTTGTAGAACTAGAACACGCCAAGCATATTCCTTGCTAAAAGAATCTCTGGAGCATAAAGTAAAGTGGGTTTTCTCTTATATATGGCTAGATATATTTCTAAAACATATTCTGAATGCCAAAAGAAATAGAAGAGAAAATACAAAGATAATTATGGAGGAAATTTAAAAAGACTAAAAAATACAAATAGTCAAATAAAATTTCAATTCTTCAGAACACATCACTTCTGGAAAGTGCTAGGAGCAATATCACACACTCTCCAGTTAAAAAGACATAGTTGTAGCTATGCTAGCCACATAACTTTATCCACAGAAAATGATGGCTGTTGAATCATGTATCCAAGTATTACACTTTAATAAAACCTTTTATTCTTAAATTTTTCCTTTTTTATTGTTGTTGTTATATTCCCAGGCTAGTGTTTCTGTTGTTCTGCAGCAGTTTTGAATACTGACACAGCCATTTTATATTTAACCACTCAACAAACTATATCTAAAGAATATAATTTATAAACTGGGAGACTTTTTTGATTTTATAGAAGCTTCACAGAAACAGTAGAATTTATAATATATAGAAAAAAAGCTAAACTTTACAGCCTCTTTCACAATAGGCAGTTAGGATACTATATGTTATCACTTGGTTAATAATTTTATTAACATACTTTAGTAATCAAGTACTATCACTATAAGGGNGTTTCGATGATTTAAATATTTGGGAGAAAAGCTACATATTATGTCTTCATATATACTTATATACTAAATTATTGAAACTTAAGAAGACTTAGTATATTTAGTTTTCACTCAGAATTAAAAAAAAAGTGTTTCACAAAGTTTCTGTAGACAAATTTAGCTAGCTGAATCAAATTCTTGATTGTAGGTAAATACAATCAAATTCTTGATTGTAGGTAAATTTGAACTCAGGCTGTCGGAATTGGAAAGTGAATAATCACACATAAAATTAGTATAAAAACCTTATTAACTGTGGAACATTAGAGTTAAAATCAACAAATTTATGCTGCCCTGGAATAAAAAAAAAAAAACTTTCAGTTTTAGTCCATGAAATCCAGATATCTAATATTTCAGGAAGACACTTGAGGGTAGCATGAACTGCAATTGTACAAATTCGGTCAATTTTTTAAATTGGATTATATCTATAGATTCTATTCTTTTGGAATTTGCAAAGCTTTGTCTGGTTTATTATTCTTATAATTATGTCTATTATTTGTTTTGACATAACATTTTTTTTTTCTTCATGGAGTCAGATTATCCATGTTTTCCCTTCTTTCAGTGTTCTAATCGGGGATCAAATGTACTTCATTCTAGTTATTCTATGACTTTTTTCTTGCTGTAGAAAAACCCATGAATGACCTCACCAAACCACAAACTTACTCAAGGCATAGAATTTGAATTAGCCTTGACCACTTATTACATTTCCACGTGCTTCTCAGCAAGCCTAAGTAGGTAATATTTTTTAAATTGTGTCTTCTCATTCAAGAACACTGTTTTTCCTTTGATTTGTTCATAACTTCTTTTATGTCTTTCAGTTAAGTTTTAGCACTTGATGTATGTAGGTCTTGCATGGAAGGGATTGATTTCTTTGTATTGTAACATTTTTGGCTTAGTGAATGAGCCTTTTGTCACTAAATTTTCTAATTGGTTATTCTTGACTCATTGGACAGACTTTGTTGTATGCTGATATGTTTTCTGGTCATATTTCTTAATTCTAATGTGCTAATAATTGATTTTTGATAATTTTGATTTTTTAAAGAAGGTAATATTTTGTCATTTGCAAATAATTACAAGTTTTGCCCTTTTCTTCCCAAAGTGTATCCTTATTTAGTCTTCTGCATTGGCTTAAGCCTATAAAACATTGCTGGTGCTGAGTACCATTATTTAGTGCTTTGTCATTATGGGAAATATTTCCAAAGTGTTGATATTTAATAAAATGTTTGCTAAAGTTCCACATTCCATAGTGGCAAAGAAACGATATGAAGAGCTCTTGTTCAAAATTAACAAGTTTCTTTCTGTTCGTAACTTGTGAAAGCTCTTTATGAGAAATTTCTGTTCAATTTTATTTATCAAAATTATTTTGACATTTTTGAGATGCTCAAACAGTATTTGTCTTTCTTTTTTCAACTGAATTACATTAATAGGTTTGAAAATATTGGTGATGATAAACACTTCCATGTAAATTCTCCTTATTTGTGAAATACTATTTTTTAATAATATGTTTAATGCAATTTATATTTTAAAAAGTAGGGGGTATTTAATGTTCACTAGAATATAAGTTCCACGAGGGAAAGGGTTTTGTTTGTTTTGTTTATGACTATATTTCCAATTCTGAAAATGATACTTTGTGCAATGTGAGAACTTCATAAATGTTTGTTGAATTAAGAAATTCATGAATAAATGAATATAAAGCTCAGTAATTCCTTCTTTTCTTCTTCCTTCCTCATTTTCTTATATTTGCCACTAACCTTGTAATGATGTGGATATTGCAGTTATGACAACAAGGAAAAATGAATTTGGAGTATTTCCACATTTCTCTAGTGTTTGGAATTTTTCAATAATTTTCTTTTTTGAGTATTTAGTAAACATGTTTTTAAAAATAATCTCAGTTTTATGTTACATTTAATTATATTCATTGATATGCTTACTTCATGATGAAATCCAAGTTGTCTGAAAATATTGACAGTCTTATTTCTTTCCTTGACAAATTACATAACATTTTTTACTTTTTATTGTCACATTATATTAGCTATGACCCTCAGTGTGATGTTGAATAGAAGTGGTGATAGCCGAATATTTAATCTTTTAAGAATCATTTTTCATTCAGGCACCCAACAAACTTAATGTGGATAAGTTATTGTCTAAGACCATATCATAGAGTAGTGATTCTCATACTAAGTAGTGAAGGAAACTTTTAAAAAAATGTATTACCTATCTTATGTTCAATTCATCATGACTCAGTATTATGTAAAATGCTGGATAGTGAAATTGTAAAAAAACAACAACAAAGACATAAAATATAAAATTCACTTAAAAATATTAGATGTGACAATTTTGCATGTATTGTTTGATTAATTGGTTATAAAATATTCTTAAAAAGGTTTCTTAATTTGTCTATTTCCCTCATCATGAAATAATAGCATTTCACATTGTGGCCCAGGTTCACAAATCACATTTTGGGTTGCTATTCTCTACGTCTATATGTTGGACTAATGGCAGTGGTGGGGGTATTGATTTGGTGGGAAAATTAGTTCTTCATTAAGATGTGATAGTAAGACAATGTTCAACTGAAAGTTATCTATCTATCTATCTATCTATCTATCTATCTATATATATATATATCCTCTATACTCTTTGTGTGTTTAATCATTCACTCTCAGAAGACAAGAGAATAAACAAAAAACAAAACAAAACAAAAAATACCTGCTTATGTGAAGGAAAGTAACTGAACCACAACAAGGTAATCTGACAGATACTTTCTCTTTGAATCTTTTCATCTGTGAGCCTTGACTCTGTCCTGTTGATTAATGAGTCAAATTCTTTATAAACTTGAGTCCTGCCTGGTAAGAAAAATAGAATAGCATTGTTTCTCTTTTAGGCTACTGCAGTTTTTATGAAGTACTTGCAGACCAAACCTGCTTGAAATGAAATTACATTGTTATAATCTGAATAATTATCTTATTGCTCTTGTGTATTATTTAAACTCTTATAGCTCATGAAAAAATGAAAATTTCACTTGTTAATATGGATAGTTCCTTTATTGGAATTTGGCATTTAAAAAAATCATATTATTGAAAAAAACAAGCATTTAAACCACAAACTAATACATGGTTGGGTTCTCTATGTGGTAGAAAATGTGTTGAAGCAACATAATGCATTGTCTTTCTTAAAACAA
>NW_017732318.1:280003-284301 GCF_001890085.2 Hipposideros armiger
GCTGGAATTGCCTCATATGTCATATCACCTTCAACTATCATTATTTCTAGAATTATCTCTGATGCTCCTAATTAGGAGAATTTTGAAATCATCATAGGTTCATAGCTCCATAGTATTTTTACTTATCTGGCTATGGCATTTATTCATTTATTCGTTCAGAAAAAAATGTTAGACTCTTATGTTTCAAGTACCATACCATAAATTTAGAACACAAAGATTAATTAATTTAACAAAAACCATACTTTTATAGGTGGTAGGTAAGAGATACCTGTAAATTAATAATTAGTGTTATGTTTTATGGAGTGGTAGTTAGCAGGTTTAGGTATTGAGGAAGGCTTTTTAGAAGAATTGATTTTTTAAGCTGAATTTCAAACAATGAGTGGCTCACCAGACAAAAACAAGGTGATAAACATTCCATAGAAAAGGTGAGGAGGAAAGGAAAAAAGCATCAAGGAATGAGAGAGTACAAAAATTTAGCAAATTATAGCTAATTCCATGTATATGTAATTCCTGGTGTATGTAATTTGTAGAATATAAGGCTAGAAAGACTAGTTGGGACAAAAGCATCCCTACAAACCCAAATTTGAACACAGTAGGTCTAGAATGGGTTTCAGGATTTGTGTGATTCAGATGCAGCCGGGAGTTTAGGGACCACTTTAAAGTTGGAATTTAGGGACCACTCCTATTGGTTATGGGAACACAATCAACTGACTTAGGGAATATAATCAAACAAGTATAATTCTTGCATTTAAGAGCCTTATATGGAAACCAAATATAATAAAATGTAAGGAAGCATATACAGTTACCATGGTAAGAGGAAGGGGTGGAACCTAATTTGCTCTGCAGAAGAAGTCACATTCATCTTCTGAGAAATGACACATAACGTCAGTCCAGAGAATAAGTAGTCAGTGAGGCAGAGGTGGGGGCAGGATATTGAGTCATTGGACGTAAAAGAAATGCAAGAAAAGCTACAGAGACATATTGAAGATGAGGTAGCATGCAGATTTTTATTGCTGTGTGACAAATTACTGCAACTTAGTGACTTAAAACAATATACATTTATTACAGTTTTCATGGGTTAGGAGTACAGGCAACCTTTATCTGGGTCCTCTGCTCAGGGTTTCACAAGGTCTCAATGTAAGCCTTGACTGGGCTGCATCCCTTTCTTGAGTTCAGAGTCCTCTTCCAAACATACTTGGTTGTTGGCAGAATTCATTTCCTTGACGTTGCTGTATTGAGGTCCCTGTTTTCTTATTGAATATATGTTGGACACTTGACTCCTAAGGATCCCCCATTTCTTGCTATGCGGCCCTCTCACAGGCCCTTTCTTACAACATGGAAGCTTAGGTCTTCAAAGCCCATAGGAGAATTTCTTGCTCTAGGCTGCTAATCATAAGAATCGTTATCTCATCACCCTTGCAATATAATGTAACCAAATTAAAAGAATGACACTCCATCTCCGTTGTCATGTTGTATTGGCTAGAAGCAAGTCACAGGTTCCGTGTCCACACTCAAGGGGAGGAAACTATACAAAAGTGCAACTGATTTTGGTTTATCTTAGAATCCTGTCTACCACAGAGCATCAAGATATATTAAAAATGATAGCGATAGGTTTGAGAAGGCAGCCTTGATTTTGAAAGAAGAGTGCTTTATATAGAAGCAAATGTAAAACAAAAGAGAGCAGGCTATATTCTAGGACATTTTGATGCATAAAAGATGGAGTTTTTGTTATATTATCCTAATATTTAGGCATAGGATATAGCCTACAGAATTTACTAGCATTCTGATTAAGAAGCTAACTTTGGTCTCTTACTCCCATGCAATTTTGTGATGGGTTATTTGGATATATTTTGTAACCACAGTCTATAGATATAGCATAAATGTTTTGTTTTTGTTGAATACTCAAATAATTAAAGATAGATAATATTACTCATTAAACATGTGAGTTCCATACCGTGCTTAGCAGTGTACTTAATCTAAGCTTATATTGACATTTTTCATATAGATGTACCATTAGCATTTACATTTGCTGAGGGGATATGGAAAACATATTCATGTTGTTTGCAGTAAAATCATTAGTGCAATGCAATATAGATAAAAAAGGAGTGTTCAACAAAATGGATGTAAATAATTCAAAATGAAGTTAATAAGGAAGAACCACATTTTTCTTACAAGAGGGTTTTTTTTTAATCAATGTCCTAATAAAGACATTAATAGCACATTCTTCAAACAACAGGACGGAATTTTACTAAATAAGGACTACCATTCGGACAGTAGACAAAACTTGACAGAAAATTTAGCATTTACTAAGTGAAAATGGGGGGAAGTTTAAAATCAATAACTGTAATTCCCATCCTGTTCTAAAGTTTTCTGCTATTTAATTATATATGCCATCATAAAATAAATAAAATTAAAAATAAACATTGATTTTTAGTTTCTAAGCTAATATTTTAATCTGACTAACAGCAGGTAATTACTTATATTTGCACTAGGGTTTGATATTGAAGAAACTTAAGCTAGGATAAACTAAGCTCTTTTGATTCTGTATATAAGCCCCAGCAAATGTTCTCATTCATAATATTCTATATCGTGACTATTATATTTTTTCCTATAGAAACCATGCTCATTGATGGCTTTCTTAGACTCTGCTAGCATGAGCATTGATCACTAAGCTCAAGTCAGGTTAAGTTCCACACCTCACCCCTCCCCATCCCACCAAAACAAACAAACAAACAAAAAACCATTTAATTCTTCTTCTATAAAATATCAATGATTTGGGAGTGGATATAAATATCAAATCACTTTAAAAGAACACTCCCAATCTTTTGTGATATAAAGCCCATGCTTTGCTCCATTGAATCTTCTCGGCCCTCTTATATTACAGACATTTTTATCACTCCTCTCTACTGATCAAGATCCTGAAGTTTGAGATCTGCCATTTTGTATATTGCAAAATAGGAACTGCTAGCCTAAGAATTTGACCTATTCTTTTTTTTTTTTAAGATTTTTTTAATTGGGGAATTGGAGGGATGGGAACAGCGCTGGGGAATTGGGGGAAGGGGAACAGACAAGTTGCTGTCCTTTTGTTCTTCAGTCTATTTGTGGAGGNGAATTCCCCCGCAGTCATCATGATGGTCAGTCCCCTGAGCACATCCACCCCGAGGATGTATGCAGCAATAGGAGACACGTAGACCTCATAGGCCCTTGGGGAGAGACATCCAATGCCCAGGGTGAGGGAGACTCTATGCTCCATGATGTGTCGGCCCTGAAAATGGTCCGCATTGCTATATATGAGGGTGCTATCTGCCCCGGTGTCCACGAGGCCCAGCACCTGCTACACGTTCTGGGGGGACCAATATATGGTGAGTTTAACATGCGGCCTCAGGTCATCCGGCTCCTCCTTCAACCGGGTGCCCCGGCCCACTCCCTAGTCACGGAGGAAGTCAACTAAGTGCAACTCCCGGGCCACCCCCTTCTGTTCCTTTGGGGGCATTGCAGTGAATTTCTGTCCAGGCCGTAGCTTCTGCCAGAGGGCCAAGAGGACCTTGAGGGACTGGCCGTCTAATTTCTCCTCGGCCAGCCGAGCGGCCGCCAGGTAAAACCACATTTGCTGGTGGCTCACCTAAACAGGGTCCCCCTTCCCGATGGACTTCCATGTCCCCCAGTCTAGCCAAAGCCCCTGTGACCTCATGGATGGGCTGGTCTGTATAGGGAGCTAATAAAGCAGCCATAGTCCCAAAAGTTCCCAGCAGGCCAGTTAGCAAGGATAAGGTCTTTCATGTGGGCTGTAAATATCTCTTCATTGGGGCTGTTGTACTGTAAGGCAAACATCATCTGTCACATGCCCGTCTCCCATATGACTTGCACCGAGTCCAAGTAAGTAGTCCACTTATTCACATGCTCTGGCAAGTCCCCTGTATTGTCCCAGGCCATGCAGGCAGCAGCCATGAGCCAGTAAATTAGGGTCTGATTACAAGCTTGGGAGTTGGTCTGGGGCACATTTTGCAAATGCTGCTGCAGAGAGGGCACAATGGTGAGGCTGGCCAGCTGCAACATCTCAGTGGGGCTGAACTCCATGTTGTCCACCCCATCATCCCACAAGTGCAACAACTAAGCGGGAGCTAACTCACTCAGGCATTGCTTGCACTGCTTTGCAAGCTCTTGCAGCTCCATGGCCATGTAAGCGATATAAGAAATATGTCTCACGGACTGCCACGATCTGGCGGCTCCTCGACTTCCACCCTCTGTCTCACCACCAGTCGGGCTCGCCATACCAGCTCCGGTGGGCTGCTAGCCCC
>NW_017732318.1:286279-288747 GCF_001890085.2 Hipposideros armiger
TTACTTGAAACCTGAAAAAATCTGCACACACACACACACACACACACACTGTACTTGCTTAAACATTCAAGTTCCTTGAAAGCATTGAAAATCGCTAGTATAATGGAAATTAATTATGTGGAATATTTTAAATTGGCTGTGAAGAAGATTATATTGAAGAACATCCATTTTCAACCAATAAACTTGGCCATGGTAAACATGTTATTCATTGTAATTTCAAAAATATGTCCATTCAGAATAACATTTTTGACCCTAAAAGGTACTGAAATATTCCTTATCCATGAGTTCACAATTCTTGTTTGCCCATATGTTTATTTCATTTTCCATAAACACCTTTTTGATTAAACCAATCAGATTAAATTGAAAAGACATTCTTACAGCCATTAAAAGGCATAAAATTATTAAATATTGTCCTACTCCCTTCTTCACTACTACCCAGGGTTTATGATCACAGCATATTTGGCTATCAGTGGTAATCTATGTAAATTAAAATTTACCCACAACATTTAACCCAGGATCCACCTTCTTTTCAAATTGTGGGCTCTACTATATACTAGTGTACCCATCTGTCCACAATGACAACTTATTATTTCCCTCAAATAAATTGAGCTACATTGATTGTTATGTCCATAAGCTTTTTAAAAAAATAACAATGTTTAGATTTTCTTTCTTCTAATTTTTCTAATTTGAAGACTACATTTTATACACAAAGACTTTCTATTTGCTATTATGAGCACATGGAATTTTTTACATAATGTGTACCAAAGAATACAACATAGAATCTATAATAGTTAAGATGAACTTATTTTATAGAATCTAAAAAAATCATGATTTTGCAAATACTTTTTTATAAATTATTATATGTATTTCTCATTAAAAATAGTATTTTTCTGTCTCAATAGCAAAACTGTAGAATGATTTAAATTGATTTGACATGTTTATTGTAAATCATTTTAATTTCCAGGTATTAAAGGAAAAAAATCACAAAATCTGTTACAAAAATATATGCTTTTATACTGTCACTGTCTGTCAGAATGGGACATTTTATTCTCTCAGCTTAAGATAAAAGTTTATGCTAATTGTTCTTTGTATAGTCCCTACTATGTTTCACATTTAGCAAGATTATGGGTTGGTAAAGGTGAGCAGAAAACGTTCACTTTAGTATGGTTCTCAGATTTTATTTCAAACCTCCAAATCTATTAGTAAGAATTTTTTAGATATGTGGACACTGTTCAATATAGGTTTCATTTTAAGACTATTATCTTAAAGATGTTAATACATATTATTCAAATGTTAATAGAGGTATGTCCACCTTTATATGTGCTATTCATAAAGATATGTCTCTGCTGGGTTGGAAACTCTTTACAATTTATTTTACTTCCCTATTTTCTTGGTTATCATACTTGGATAACCTCCTCTGAAATAAGTATCAGCATTTAAAGGTAACATAAAGGTACAGTAAAATTTTAAAGCACACTTAGCTAATAGATTGTACTTTTTAGAAGCCAATTTGTGTTTATTCTGTGATAATGCACTTTACTTGCAAACATAATCGTTCACTGGTATTTTGGACAGCTGTAAAATGTGTGTATATTTTTAAGTTGAATGCAATAAATGAATTTCATAGGTATATGAAAATAAAACACAATAAATTATGATCTGCAAGGGAGTTTTTATCTAGTATACTTTTCAGCCATTTAAGTTTCAATTTGTTAAATTTTTATATGCACATTCCAATATTACATGTAATATTAGAAGCTATGATTAGAAACAAGCCTGAGGGACTAGATGAATCATGTGGCTGCTGATAGGATATTAAGTCTTTTATATCTACACAGTCATTTGGTTGAAATCTAGCCAATGTTAATAGGGTACCATATTATAATTTTCCGAATGAAATGACGATGTTATGAGACCCAGCTCTATTGAATAGAGGGCTACAGGGTACTTTATACTGACCAACACAATCACTGTGAGATTAAAGGTAGTTTATTTTATATCTGCTCATGAACATCTACAATTACTCTCTGAAAGATCAATAAAATCCTTAATTAGTATCTCATACCTAATGTGAGATAGCTTTGTGTGATGTAAATATCATATTAGAAGAATTTAGATATTTAAATATCCTGTATCATAAAGGTATTATTGGAGACACATTCTCTTTAAATGTGTTCAATGTAATATGATAACGTGGAGTTGAAGCTCAAAATATAGTAAATAAAATGACACTAAAGACAGCAGTGAAAGTATTGATCAAATTAAATGCATATCTCTTTAACATACTTCATGATCTTAAATATAAAAAGTAACAACATAATGTTCACTGGGTCTGAAGCTAGTCCTATGATACAAAGGAAGTAATTTATACTAGGGTAACAATTGTAGGTGTTTGTAGAAGTATGTGACAAAAATTCAGAGACTTGGCTTAATATTTGTGACATAAAATCATAATTAAAGTCATTTTG
>NW_017732318.1:293092-314642 GCF_001890085.2 Hipposideros armiger
TATTGTTAAGAATTAAGGAGAAAAAACAAGGGAAATGATGCATAGTGTGAATATGCCCAGGCTTACTTTATAGAGACTGGTGTGTGAAATTTTCTTTGAGAAGGTGATGTTTGAACTGATAGTAGAGCAACATGAAAGAGCTAGTCATCTGAAAATCTAGTGGGGGAATGTGCTAACCCAAGAAAGTAGCAAGAGCAAAGACAAGCATGAAACTGTGTGTTTGAAATTCAGGTATTCTGTTTTATAAAGTTCAGTAAGATAATATATCCTAAGAGGTGCCCTTAAAATTGAAACTAAATGTTTAACCTATGAAAAGCAAATGAGCACTTATAATTATTCATAAAGTAATGAATGATTTTTGTGATTATTCCTGCTTAATGTAAGATATTGGAATATCCTGTTTCTTTAGTAAGATTTGAATACTCATTTTGCCTCTATTGGTATTTTTTATAATGGCTGAAGGTGATCAATAGCTCCTGGACATATATATATAAAAATTCTTATTTGAATCAGTTGATTTACAACAATGGACGATCTTGATAGCAATGCAACTTTTGAACATTAGACTTTATTATTTGGGCCAAATATATTACTAAGCTCTCTCTATCATCTGATAGCAACACAGTGGCATTTCTGAATAATTCATTATGGCTTTGTTGATTTTTCTGGTTTTATGTCCTTGAACTCTTAAAGCCAGAAATTATTTAGCTGAGATAATCGAGGGTGGTACCAGGCAAAATATGAAAAGAAAAGAAGTTAAATTTGAATTTCAGATAAGCAAAGAAACATTGTTTAATATAAGCATTTCCCAAATATTGCATGCAGCATACTTATGTTAAAATTTTTACAGAATATTAACTGTGCCTTTATGCAAATAGAAATAAAATCATTACTACATTTTTTTAAGATTTTTATTGGGGAATTGGGGCGATGGGAACAGCGCTGGGGAATTGGGAAAGGGGAACAGACAAGTTGCTGTCTTGTTCTTCAGTCTATTTGTGGAGGACGTTGCTTCACTGGCCCAAGTTGGCACCATCATTGCACTCTTCCCGGGAGATGCAGATCAGTCGCCGGCTTCTGGACGGCCGCTCATTGCAGCTTCTGGCCGCTAACCATGGCTGCTGGCTACACACGGTAGCCCATGGCAACCCACTGCAGCAGGGGCTGCAGCCTACGCCGTCGCCGGCAACTCACGGCAGCCCAGCTCCAGGTTGAGCTGTTGTTCAGCATCTCAGCTATGGAGGGCAGTGTCACTGGCCCTCATACGTGGGATCCGAACCCGGGCACTCTGGTGTCCCAAGCCAGTTCTTAACCATCGCGCCACTCGGCCGGCCCCACTACATTTTTATTTCAAAGACCTGCCTGGTAAATGGACAAGATCGCTTGTGATTTTTTTTTCCTCAGTAAATTCAAATTTCGTCTATCTGAATCAAAGTTTAAAATTGCTTTTATACGATATTTATACCATCCCTGCATGTAGGATTATTAAAATAATCATATCATATAGAAAAGTTTAGTAAAGTAAGAGGAAGAAATACACAACACATTTCTTTAATTTTAATAATTATAATTTCCTACCTGAAAATGTAGCAAGTCATGTGTACTAATTTACTAGGGTTGTTGTAACAAAGTACCACAAACTGAGTGAGTTATACATAAAAATGTATTGTGTCATAGTTCTGGAGGCTAGAGATCTAAGATCTAGGTGTTGGCAGAATTGGTCCTTCTGGTGGCTGTTCTGTGCAGCTCCTCTAGCTGCTGGTAGCTTGCTGGAAATCTTTGGCATTTCTTGGCTTGCAGAAGCAGCACTCTAATCTCTACCTTCATATTTTAATGGACTTCTCCCTGTAGGTGTGTCTGTTTCCAAACCCCCTTTTTCTAAAGACACCAATCATATCGGTTGCCTACACTACTCAGCATGACCTCATCTTGATCATTTACATCTGTAATCATTTATTTCCAAATAAGGTCATATTCTGAGGTACTGGGGTTTAGGATTTCAACATATGATTTGGAGGTGGGAAAGGCACAATTCAACCGATAACACGGCCAAAAGAAATGGACATAAAAAGTTCCAAAAAAATCTAGGACTATGGCTTTAAATTTGGTTCCTCAATTGGTCTGCCCTGCCTTTGTCAATTTTTTTTTAATTTCCCTGTCTTAATTTTATAACCTGCAAAATGAAGCTAATAACTTCTGATTACTTGACAGGAATGTTGGGAAAATCAGAGGATATTGTGAATGTTTTCTAAGAATGATCAAGCAAAATATAAATCAGTCCTGTAGAGTAAATTTAGAGCTAAAGAATCTGTAAATCAAAATATAACCAGTTGAAAGAACATCATTGTTTTTAATGTCTGAAATGGAATATAAAAAATAACTCTGAATTATTCTTAACTAATCCACATTGTATCAATCCGATCTCCAGAGGGAACTAAAAATTACAAGAGTTCATTCCCTTTTCTCTGTCAGTACAGCCATTTGCTTTACAATGAAAATCATCTCATTACTGGCCTTCCAGTCTCTACTCCCCATCCTATATACCTGTTCTCATTTTTTGTCAATAAATTTTACTAAAAACCATATGTGAACCTGACATTAATAGCACAAAGAATAATAGAGAAGAGTCATCGCTCATGGTGTGTTATGATCTATTGGTGGGCACAGGCAACAAAATAGAGAATACAGTTTAGAAAGCTTTTTAATAACTTCTATTAAGTTTTCATATTCTGATTTTACACAATGAATAAAGATATGGGGAGTAAAAAGGAAAATTAGAAACCAATCTCATTTGTGAATAAGATGCAAAAGAAAAACACAATAGCAAATCAATCCAAGTTTAATCTCCCATGGCCAAGAATAATTTAAGAATAAAATGATGTTTTATAATTAGAAAATTAATTTACATGTTTCATCATATTAACTGTTTAAAAGAAAATTGCTTAATTGATTTACTTGAGGATACCAAGAAATTATTAAATTCAGTCTCATTTCTTCCTGAAAGAAAAAAAAAAACCTACAGTGAGCTAGATGAATAATGGAAATGTTTTTATATAAAATGCATGTACCTAAAGCCATCAGCAAACATTTTTTCTCTTATTCACAATTAAAAAAAATGATATGTACAGAAAAAGGTGTTATAATTGCAAGAGTATTGCAATGAACATTCATATATACTTCTAGATCTGCCGTCTTTGAACATTTTACTACATCAGTTTCTCCTTTCTTTTTCTCAACCTTTTGAGAGGTATTTATAGGCAGCATACTAATTCATTCATAACTACTTTATCACATGTTGCCTCAGATGAGGACATAAGCTCTGCATAACCATAATGCAATGGTCAGGCTCAGAAAATTTAACACTAAAAAAATAGCATTATCTACTATAAAGCCCATACTTCAATTTCCTCATTTATGTCAATAATGTCTCTTATAGACTTTTTCTCAGTGTATTGTGTATTGCATGTAATTGAGATTCCACATTAGACTATTTAAAAAAAAACCATTTTCCCAATACCTTTTAATGACATGGACATTTTTGAGGAAACCAGGCTAGTTGTTTTGGGGTGTTTCTATCAATTTGAATTTGTCTGGTTACCTTCTCAAACATAGACTCAGGTCAAATTTTCTTAATGGGGTACAACTTAGGTCACATTGCCTATTGTATTGTCTTTCTCAGGGATTCACCCTTGGAGACAGTTTATCCCAAGCTGGCATTATGTTTGATTAGTGTGTTGGTTTTGTACTGCTGTGTAACCAATCACCACAAATTTAGCAGCTTATTTCACATGATACAAATTAATTACCTCAGAGTTTCTAAAGGTGAGAAGTGCAGCATATATTAGGTGTGTCCCCTGCTCAGAAGTTCACAATCCGAAATCAAGGCCTTGGCCAGAGCATCTGAAGGCTGGGGCTGAGAAAGAGCTACCCTCATCCTGTTGGTACTATTCATTTTCTTGGATCTATGACCACGATCCCCATTTTCTAGAAAAGTCTTAGTCTGATATCACTCTCAAACCTTGAGAGTGTGATGTAGAAAACAGGGAAAAAGCATGTCAGCGCAGTATGCGAGAATTCACTTCTGACAGAGTAAGTCATAGTCTTGACATGTGTAGGTTGCCTAATAACATTTTTAATGGGAGCCCTAAATGTGGCCATAAAGCTAAAAGTCATGTGCTGTTCATTATCTATATAGGTTATCTGCATGTATGTATGCATATGTATATATATATATGTATAGATAGATAGATATAGATATATCTATATATATAACCTATATGTGTGTTATTATTTTTATATTGCAAATGTCCATGCATGTTGATTATAACATAATATAATCATGTAAGTAAGAAAGTATAAACCACTGTGAATAAGAATATCCAGGAACTAAAATATTTAGCCGTTTAGAATACATTTTAGTTATTTATTTTGTTACTTTTCTATGCATGTTGGCACACACACTGATTTGATTGGGAGCAATATGATTTTAAATTTTAGCCTCCTTTTTAGCAGCCTGTAATATATTTTAAACTTCTTTTGTGTCACTTAATTGTCTTACATTTCATTATATAAATAGCTTCATAGTGATCCCCTAGGGCACAGGCTGTCTAGGTGTTCACTATTCCAGTTCTCTTTCCTGGACATGTAGGAAACTACATGCCACAGCCTAAAATATATGCCTAATTTTGGGGGGGGTGTTATTTATTATTAAATTTATTGGAGTGACATTCGTTAATAAAATTATATAGGTTTCAAGTACACAATTCTATAATACATCATCTGTATATTGCATTGTGTGTTCACCACCCAGAGTCAGTTCTCATTCCATCACCATATATTTGACCCCCTTTACCCTCTTCTACCTCCCCTTCAACCGCCTTACCCTTTGGCAACCACTAAACAATTGTCTGTGTCTATGAGTTTTTGTTTGTTTGTCTTATTTGTTTGTGGCTTTCAGTATTATATCCCACATAAGAGTGAAATCATGTTAACTTATTTCACTTTGCATGATAATATCAAGATCCATCCATATTGTTGCAAATGGCAGTATTTCATCTTTTCTTATGGCTGAATAATATTCCACTGTATACTAATTTTTAAATATTACATATACTACTAAGATCTTTGAGTAGGAACTAGCAGTGATGATTCGCCACATGTCAAGGTCAGTAATGTAAAGAGATTGAATAAAATCCCTGTCTGTGTCAAGGCCAATAATTTAAACAGATTGAATAAAATCCCTGTCTGTGTGTGGTTTGATAATTGACCCATCCCGATTTGCCATTGTTATTAATTAAACAAAGAAATAAGCAAACAAACAATGTGGTTTGCAAAAAAGCATTTCTTTTAATGTAGGCACCTCTAGGAGGTGGGAGCTTTCCAAAGTTTCAACTGGTGCTGTCATCATTGTCCTGAACCAGGGGATTATTTGTGTTCTGTGTTCTATTATTTCTAAATTTCCTCATTCAGGCCTCACTCTTTTAACAATTGATAGGTACAGAAATATCAATGTCAAAAATCTCTTGTATGGATATCAATGTGAAAAATGAGCCAATACACATGCATAGTCCAGAGATTTAATAAAAAAAAACAACAAAGAAAAATATCCTAAATACTTACGTTATTCTTATGAAAAACATGAATCCATATATGCGATACACTTTTTCCTAAAATATCCTTCAAGTGAAAGTCAGGGAACTGGCAAGTTAGCATTTCTGTGTGCTTTAGAGAAATGACCTTAATAACCTTTCATTTTCTTTCTTACAGTTTCACTCTTATTCTGTTTTCCAGCTATGATTTTTTTTTTTAAGTTGGCATTCCATGCAAACCAATGTTGTGACTTTTGGTTATGGCTTTATATTTTAACCTTATTTTCTCCTTGACATTTACCTTTCCTCCATGATCTATTTTCCCTAGCAGCAGGTCCTTCCACTGCTTCTGTGTCACATAATAATAAGATCAAAAGGGTAGACATGAGATGCTCAGAGCCTGGTCTCCTATACTGTAGTTCAGCCGCCAAGGTTAGGTCTATTATTATTTTACGTTTACCTTCTTTTGAGTTGTGCCTGTGGAATTAGTAATAAATGTCTCCTAAACTTATACTTTCCTTCTACCTTTCCTCTCTATTTTTCTGCAGCATTAATAGCCAGAAAAACAAATACTGTTTTGACAGCAGGTTCTTAGTAAAATATACAGTCTTGGTTTTGAACACAACAATTATTCTTGAGTTAGCCAGTTTTAAAGAGCAGTTAATAGAGAAAATCACATACATTTTTAAAATGATATAGTTAAACATTTTTTCAGCTGTCTCCTTCTCTTGCTGTGAGCAAACACTTATTAGAAATGTTAAAGAAAGAAAATGTCCTGAGAGATTCTTGTCCTTTCTGTTTGAATGGTATGGCTGTACTTCTGAGGAAGGCTGTTGCACTACTTTATATTCAGATTAAAATATGAATTTTATTTTGCTTGAAATTCTCCTGAAACATGTGTTTCACCTTTGAGAAATACTTGTATGTCAATAAACACAACTATTATTAACTCACTTTAACAAATGTAAGTTGCTCCTCTTAGAATTATCAGTTTATAGTTTAAAGTATATCTGGCCAAGAGATATTCAAACTTTTAACTTCCTCTTATGCTAACTAGAACACTGTGTGGGTAGCTATTTTAGTCAGCAGAATTACCAATCCATGGGGATGAGTAATACCTCTTAACATTTTCCAAAACCTATGTACACATGAATCACCTTAAATTCTCTTAGACATTTTTGAGAGAAAAGATAAAAATGTGAAAGCATAAAGAATTTTTAGAACAAGTGCTAATTCCAAACAATTTAAAAATAATACAATGAACTACATGGGGATTTCAATCTGGAAAATATATAATAGTTGATGAATTTATATATCTCAATATCTCAATAGTTTTGCATTTCACAATAATAACTGATGGCTAATTTGAGATAACTGTGAAGCTACTTGGGATGCTGGGAGGGTATATTTTCTATATTTGTTTTTCATAGGATTAAGGACTTTATTATTTTAAAATAATATCAATAATTATTTTTGTTATAATTTATTTGACACATGTAGCTATTAATTTAGTATGACAGCCTCATGATTAGGGTTGATGTGTAAAGTTTTAGGAGAAGAGATCTTACAATATACTGGAAAGTTACAAAAGTTAAGAACAATATGATTTCCTGTTTCTTTGTAGTATTTTTCAGAATTGATTGGTTCCTTTGAACAAAATACTATATTTTTTGTGTGTGTTAGATTGTCTTACTGGCCCAATTCTTCAACCATCCCTGAAACCACACTTTTACTATGGCCTCAGAATGGGTTAAGTGTGTTTCTTACCCTTAACTTTGCAAATGATTATGTGAGTTGCTTTAAGAAACAGAAATATTCAGGAACGACTGCATGCCATTTCCAAATCAAGTATTTAAGATGCGTCGCCCCCCTCCACACACACACACACACACACACACACACACACACACACACACACACACACACCTATTTTCAGTTCTGCCACCATCATAAGAAGAACCTATGCTGGTTAATCTGCTAGTCAAAAGTGAGGGAGAGACATATAAAGCAGAGCTACCCAATGTTACCTACAGATCTTTAGCAAGATGCATATCAGCTCTAGCCACTGCTTATGAAACACATCCAGCCAGTTGATCCCTGTGTAAATTAGTCTAGCCCCACAAAGTTGTGTACAAGGTTGACAATTACATTTGCAAACTTGCCGCCGTGCGCTTACATTGACTACATTGTACAAACAGCTCGGTAAGGTTTCCTAACCTTGGTATATCAGTGTCTCACAGCTGTGTTTCTGTTGACATGTGGTAGTGTCTTACTGAGTGGTGTTCATTATTGTTGCTGCGTGTTTTTGTGTGCAGTTGTGAGAATGCCTGAGCTTGAATTAGAGCAATGGACAAACATTAAATTCCTTGTTAAACTTGGCAAGAGTGGAAGTGAAATCAGGAACATGTTAGTCCAAGTTTATGGGGATAATGCCATGAAGAAAACAGAAGTGTACAAATGGATTAAAAGGTTTTCTGAGGGGAGAGAACACATCACCGATGAAGAGAGGTTAGGGTGGCCAATAATGAGCAGAACTGATTAAAACATTGCAAAAATTCATCACATTGTGCGTCAAAATCATCAGGTTACTGTGAGCAGCATAGCAGGCCGAGTAAACATGAATAGAGAAACAGTTAGGAAAATCTTAACTGAAAATCTTGGCATGAGAAAATCCTGTGCAAAAATGGTCCCGAAGGAGCCCACCAATGAACAAAAGCAAAGGAGAGTCGAAGTTTGCCAAGACCTTTTGGAGAGGCAAGACAATATTTAGGGCCATTTTATCACTGATGATGAATATATGGGTGTACCAATACAAACCTGAAACAAAATGTCAAAGTGCACAATGGAAGTCAGCCAATTCTCCATGACCAAAAAAGCTCCGTCAGTCCAAATCAAGAGTCAAAACAATGTTGCTAAACTTTTTTGATATCAGAGGGATTATTCATTATGAATTTGTACCAACTGGACAAACAGTTAACCAAGTTTACTATTTGGAAGTGATGAAAAGGCGACGTGGAAAAGTTAGATGAAAATGACCTGAACTTTTCACCAATTCATGGCTCTTGCCTCATGACAATGCACCAGCTCACACGGCACTGTGTGAGGCAGTTTTTAGCAAGTAAACAAATAACTATATTGGGACACCTCCCCCTACTCACCTGATCTGGCCCCCAATGACTTCTTTCTTTACCTGATGCTAGAGGAAATATGGAAAGGAAGACATTTTGATGACATTCAGGACATCAAGTGTAATACGACAACAGCTCTGATGGCCATTCCAGAAAAAGAGTTCCAGAATTGCTTTGAAGGTTGGACTAGGTGGTGGCATCAGTGCATAGCTTCCCATGGGAAGTGCTTCCAAGATGACTATAGTGATATTCAGCAATGAGGTATGTAGCACTTTTTCTAGGATGAGTTTGCTAACTTAATTGTCAGACCTCATAACTTTTGAAATGAAACCTAAAGGTTT
This sequence comes from Hipposideros armiger, assembly GCF_001890085.2. Lineage (NCBI taxonomy): Eukaryota > Metazoa > Chordata > Mammalia > Chiroptera > Hipposideridae > Hipposideros > Hipposideros armiger. The sequence continues at coordinate 302,150 of NW_017732318.1, forward strand.
AGATACTGTGAAAGGACATTCCAAGTGGAGGAGTTGAAATTAAAAAGTTCTATAAAATAAACCAATCTGAAAGTGTTTCAGAATTAAAAGAAGGTCAGTGTGATCCCAGTATCAAGGGATTCCATAATACAAATGAAGTAGTAGAAGGCAGGATTTTAAAATGAGGTTTGTAGACCCATAACGGAGCTTAAAATTTAATTTAAGAAAAATAGGAAGACAGTGTATTAAGCAAGTGGTAGAGAGGGATCTGATTTGGCTTTTTAAAATGTCACCCTATTTGTATCCAGAATGGATTGTAGAAGAGTAAGATGGACTTTATTACAGTGGTTTGATAGTCACTAATGTTCTTCTGAAAAGAAAGAATATGTACAATGAAACTTATGGTTTACTAAAAAGTATTCTTCAAGTTTTCAAAGAAGAAAACAAAATAATAAACTTAGTAATTGAATATTGTAGAGCAAGTTTTGAGTCAATCTCTAATTCGGTTTTAGGTCGTAGGTCAACATTGAAATTATTTAAATTACTATTGTCTAGATTACATTCTGTGTATTTCATATTTTCTTTTTTCTTCCCTACATGTTTTTAAGTAATATTATTTAATACTTTCCTATTTTGATACACTTATGAACGTGAAAGATTAAGACACTTATACATGACTTGTTTATAAAAAAATTATTTAGTTTCTGAAAAATGTATTTCTGAAAGTATAAAGTACCATAGAAGAGAAATAAAATTATCACCTTAACTAATCATCCTTTTTATATGCTTTTTTAAATTCCTAATATTTTGTTAGGATATTATGTTTATAATAAAGGCTGAATATAAATAGCATATATGTGTTATACATACATACTAATTTACTAATTATTTCATGATTTGTTTATTTTATCATCACAAATGCATCTGGTAAATGGCCATGATTAGCATTTCTTTCAGCTTTATTGCACCAAGAAATGTGTTAAGCACATGAAAGAAATTCATCAATGCATATTAATAAATTGCATATTCTACACATGTAGATATGTCTGGGCAACTTATATTATTTCTCCAAGCCATTGATTAACATGAGTACATGTTAAGGTTTTGGCTGCTTATTCCATTCAGATTTTCGTTATTTCATTTTATATTACTAAATGAAACAGTAACCACTTTAATACATTCTGTGATAACCTATGGTTTATGTTCATTTTAAGACTATACTATTTGCAATATTCTTTATGGATATGAGACCCTTTTTCTATTTTTAAATCAATGTTATTCTTAATAATATTGCTTATCGGCATACTTTTCACAGTCATGAATATGCTGTAGTCAGTGAGTAAACACATTTCTTATTAAATGTATGATATTACCAACTTAGAAATCTCATATCATAATGAAACGCTTAATATCATTAAGTTACATTGGCAATATTTTCTTATTATTTGACTGTCACAAAGAGATAATATATGGAATAAACTTAAATATATAAATTTGTGAAGCCAAGAAATTCAGTATTTTGTTGATTAGGTCACTATACATATGAGAGGCTAATGTTATGATGCTAATTGCTATACTGTTAGCATTGGATGTTTGTGGCATGCTTACACTGCCACACTATATGGTCCTCTGGATTTTATTCACCATGATCATTAAATATTTTCTTCCGACACCAAGTCCAGAACCAAAATCACTGAGTTCCATTTTTAGCTGTACATTTGAGAGAACTACACTACATAAACTTCAAGTCAGGCAGGAATGGGAAGGTTGATTTATTTTATCATATGCATGCCATTATTCCTCTGGGGGAATAAAATGCATGCCTGTCTTTCCAAATAGTAAGTATGATTTCAAAACAAAACACTGACAAGTTGTCCAAATTCTAAATGCAGCCTTCAGAATTTTCTGGGCTAGAAAATGTTTGTTGATATTGAGTGAATTCTACTTATAGAAACAAATAGGATGATATTGTTTTAGCTAGTTCTCTTGGTAATAGCTTTATTTTGTATTCTTCCTCAATGTAACAATACCCTGTAAGACAAGAAAGAATATCTGTGTGTTCAATCTTTTGATTTCACCTGAAATGAAGTTGCTGTGCCCTTAAATCAATATCTCAGTGTTGAGTTGATTACATGTTTGACGTTCGTAAAGGGATGAAAGAAGTCTGAGATATTGCTCCTGTGATAAGTGGGAATGTGCAGGAACAACCCAAGTTATAACTACACAGGGTTGTTATTTTTTCTTTTCTTGTCAGAGTATTCTGTACACAGCACTGGTTTGGGAATCTGACTCCTGCTGTAAACTGTAATTAGTGAAAAATGCCATGGAACTGAGATAGCCTGGTTAGGTCAGAAACAAGTACCAGCCAAGACTGTCTTCTCAAGAATGCAAAACAATACACAAAATTAACTCCTGTCTTAATTCACTTATAATCCTGGGTAAGCTATTCAGAGGATTGTCAACCCTTTCACCATGAAAGAAAAAGTTATCATTGCATTATTCTTGTCCATGTTTACTACGGAGGGCAGCGTGTTATGGGCAAGGGGCAAGATGTACCGTATTTCCCCATGTATGACGCACCTTAATTTGGGGGTCCAAAGTTTGGAAAAAAATGTATTACATAAAGTTATTGAACTCAAGTTTTATTCGTCATAAAATTCATACAACTCCTCATCACTGTCAAAACTCCCAAACATTAGCTTGTCCTCATCTGTGTCTGATGACGAATCACTGTCTTCATACATTGCCTTGTCCTCAGTTCCATCTATGGCATTTGAAATGCCACACTTCTTCAATGACTTGACAACGATCTGCAACGACTGTATAAGACCCCAAATTTTTCGAAAAAAGGTGTGTCTTATACATGGGGAAATATGGTATTTACATTCACAAATTAGTACTCCTGGCTACGGAATCATAGAAAAGGCTTTTTCCATCAGGAGGCGGGTGGGGGTGGGAGTGGGGAGTGGGGATAGAAAATGACAAGTCTTATCTAGATGAATTTGATAAAGGAAATCCTGTGTTCTCTTCTGCTTAGTAGAACCTGACACAGCATGGTCTAGGGAACATATAACCAGATGGTAGAATTGGGAAGATCATCCAAAGCACATTATTATTATTTATTGTTATTATTATTGTTAGGCCGTCCAGTGAGAACATAGCCATATGTGAAAGGAGGTTAAATAGGCATTTCCCAGACAGTCATTTAGAAGGATGTTTCGATGTTTCAAAGTCTCTCCCACCAGTCTGCCTCTCTTAGCCTTCAATGTATAATTGTCAACAAACACGAGGCTGGTTTCTCTGAAAGGTCACTGTTAATTGTCTTTTCATGGCTTCAGAACAGGGCATTGTTTTTGAGATTTAATAGATGAGTGACTTACAAACCACATTCGACAGCTCTAGAGGTAGCACAGGGACCACTATCTTAGGCGAGGGAGAGGTCCTTTGCTGGCCTTAGACCTCCTCCCTATTTTAACAACAGATGTTCCACTTCTCAGTTTTGCATTTGATTGAAAACTGGTTACTGTTAAAAATAGGTCAGGTAAAGAGGAAATGTTGAGACGTAGAAGTACTTGTGCCTTCATTCCTTTTGGAACTCATGAAATCCTCACTGAGCACCTGTGTAGCTTAAGACAGCGGCAAACCCCAGAGGAAGGAAGGGATTCTTTAGTTATTGGTAGAAACAGGGTAAATATATAACAGAAAGAGTTAGGGTGGCCGCTATGATGATTTTGGTAGTGCAATAAGAGATACAAAAGGGGAAATGAAGCCAGAAATGCAAAGGTTCACAAAATTAACCTGGCATCTGCCGTCACTAGAGAAAAGTTAATGACTTCCATCCAGGACATGAAAATACATCATAGAACTGTTTGTTTGGATTTTGAGTTCTTTATTGGGACAGTTTATGCCCTTAATATAATTAAGCAAAAGCATTCTTGTGAGACCTCAATAACCTCTAACATTCAAAATTGAATCATATATAATGATGTTAATCAAAGTGTCAAACATGAAATAGTTTACTTACCAGCTTTGATGTCTTGTGATTTGTGACAAAAGAAAGTCTGGGAAAATGTTCATAATTAACCATCTACATTAATAATTTGGTTGCATATATTTCCTCATGTATGGGTATTAACTTCTCTTCAAGGCATATTAATGATTCATAAGTATGAATGCTTTATTTTGGCATTATGACAACTTAAAAAGTCATATCACATATTACATAATAATTTTCTGTTAGTGGAAATTACTTGCCATTTCAATAGGACTTTTCATTTTGGGGGAAGAAAACAACTAAAAAACTTAGTATAATAAAAAGTTCCAAGTGGAATATTTTGATTATAAGTTACGACTAATACACTTGCAGTTTATTTTTAAAGGTTCTTTTAGATTGAGCATTCAGTCATGCAAAAATTAAATTAAATTAAATTAAATTAAATTAGTATGTTCTTACAATACAGATGAAATTAATCATTTTTGATTGCTGTTTTAGTAATTGTTCTTCAAAGACTATCAAATGAATCATAAGCCAATACTTGAAAAATAGAAAATTTAGATATTAAACTATATTATCTAGGCCATAAAATGCCAAATTTTTAATATTTTGATATTTTTTATTCAACATAGACCACTAATTTAGGCCAAATATTGTGTGTATAAAAGTCACTGAATAGGGCTTCACATGTTCTAGTTTATAGCCCCCAAATCTATTTTTTGAACTTGAGAAGTTGACTTGGCCTATCTAAGCCTCAGATGCTACAAATTTATAATGAGGGGGCTACAATGCTTCCTTTCAATTTTATGAATGTAAATGATATGTGTCTGAATAGCTGCCGAATTCTTTCCCTTTATCTTCATGAAATAAACTTTTATGGTTATAGAAACTGTGCTTAACTAACGTTATTTTATTTTAGAGATATGCCTCAAGCATGTATCCTGCTGAGAATAACTTGAAGATTTTGCTTTGCCTGTTTTGATGCTAAATATTGGTTCAGAGACTGAGAAGTTCTGCTTCAGTTCACGAAGGAGTATAGGGTTGTAGAAAGCATCCTTTTCCTTTCTTCTGACCTGAAGCTCTGTCTCTTCTAGTGGGTGTCAGCAATACAACTTGTATCTCTAAATATATCTCTCTATCTTAAACAGAATCTCATTAGATAGACAATAGATAATAGGTGAACAGATGATAGGTAGATAGATGATAGATAGATGATAGATAGATAGATAGATAGATAAACAGATATATATAGAGAGGTGTCTGAATATCATGCATGATTCATAATAATGCTTTCTTGAATTTGAGAGTATTCTTTATAATGATCAGCATACTACATAATATATGCATGAAAAATACTGTATTTTTACATACTTTGCCAAGTGAACAGCCAATCACAGACATAAATGGCACAGCTCTGCCTACATAGATCAAGGATTTCCTGCTGAATGGCTAGCAGTAAACCATCCTTGAGCAATGAGGATCCAAGAAAACTACAAGAGGCAGATTTACTAGCCTGATCTGGTAATGTTTAAAAGTAAGTTAGCCCAAAATCTAATGTAAGCTTTATAGATCTGAGCCACCTTACACTCTGTCTCAGTAACATTTCATGATTAAATAAAGTCTGTCATTGGGGAAAAAAAACCCCAGAAAATCAATTAAAATATTTATTGAAATTTCTGAAAGGGTAAGGTGGGATTATATGTCATGATACATACAATCTTTATGCAAAAATCCTCTAAATATGCTAATTTTGAGTTTTGCATAGCATGGCATGGCTTTTATCCTTGACATTCAGTCTTTTTTCTCTTTCTCTCTTATTAAACTATCCTACCCGCATGGGCCTCTTTCTCTTCTGTGTTTATTTTTATAGCTCTCCCTTTGCCCTTTGATGTAAATTAGTCTAGACTTTCTAATATGTTTCAAATTTTCCTCTCCACTCATAACTCAAATTACAATAAAAACGTGTGGTATACATTTTCACATATTAATATTTGTTTATGTCTTTATTACACTAACAAGTATAAGGCTGTGAGATAAAAATAAGAAACCCAATATAAGTAGGTGTCAAGGTCCTAATATTGTATATCAACTATAATTATATATACATATAGTCACGGGATGTGGAGTAGAGAGCAGGAATGGAGTCAATGGAATTGTAATAGATAAGCATGATATCGGGGGTGGGAGGGCAGTAGAGGGGGGAGGGGGGTTGTTACTTTGTGAGGGATGAAAAGGATAATTATTGCATTGTTCTCTACACCTGAAACCAATAATAATAATAGTAATGATACTAATACTAATACTAATACTAATACTAATAATAATAATAATGATCCTAAGAGGTCCAATGGGAAGGAAAGTTGGAAACCTCAAAGTTCCTTCCTGACTTCAGATATTACAGTAGGTGTTCTGGCTATATTAAACAGTAGATCCAAAGCAGATACACAAAATTATCTGAAGTGAGCTCCAACCTCAAACAAGGTAGAGACCTGAAAATTGTGTAAGGGTACGACTGCAAGCTACTGGTTCCACTGGTCCTGTGGTAGGAAGCAGGGGGATAGGCAGGGCACTCTGGTATCAAGAATCTAGGGTAAATACTCCATTAAACAAATTAAGACTGCAACAGGGAGAAGATGAAAACAAAGTGGCTTCTAGATGCTTTCACATGTAACTACGATTCTAATCTTCTGACACTTAGCCATCAAATTTAAGAAGTTGTGTTTTCATAGGATTTAAAAATAGTCAGGGTCAGCCTTAAATTTTGGTTGATGAACATTGTGATTATTTTGGTGGCAATGGAGCAAAAAGGCCAAGCAGTTATCATAATTAATAATTATAAAAATTTAGCTATCTCTACTTATCTAGTTTATGTACATCTTATAAAATATATATGGTTGAACTGTATGAAATTGTTAATATTCAACCATTTTTCATATACTAAAAGGACACATTCTTATAATTTAAAATAACATATATAAATAGAAAACTAATATTCACCATAAAACCCTCTGTGGTCTCCTCTGCCTTTCACTCAGACATTTACTAGAGTACATACTCATATCTAGGCAATAACCACTGATGATAGAAATATTAGAAAAAATCCCTTTCTTTACAGAAGTTATTAGAAAGGAGAGATAAGCATATTTACAAATACCTAAAACAATAGGTAAAATGATTGAACATGCGCTAAACACTATTCACAGTTTAATGAATGTCTGTAACATACACTATGCTCATTTTAAAGGTGAGAAAACTAAGACATAGAGACTATGAGGAACTTGTTCAAGGTTGCACAGCTCATCAAGAGATAGAGTCATGACTCCGACTCAGAGGGCATCTGACTCTGGGGCCAGCACTCTTATTCAGTGTGTCACAGCATCACCTCAAACAAAGATGAGAGGATGCAAAGTGCCATACGTGTAGAAACGTGGTAAGTTCTATTGGATAAATGGAAAGAAATGGAACAGAGATAGTAGTTCTAGAGTAGAGATAACATTTATGTTGGTTTTATTTAAATACACTTTTGCCTAGTAGAGAATTATATAATTGAGGGTGAGAAAGGATATTTAGACAATAAATATGTACATTTAAAGGTGTAGAAACAAATATATATATATATATATATATATATATATATATATATATATATATATATTTAGGAACTACTGAGAGGCCAAATGTACCTAGAAATCTGGCTCCATAGGATAGGAGGAGAATGAGGAGGCTAGGACGGTGGAATAGCATCCAGCTGTGACTTACTCTGAATGTCTTATGAAAAATTAATTCACTATTATTATTTTTTTAACTTTGACCTGTCTTTAAATGAAATGGCTAAAATAATTAAATCGCTCTTCCATGCTTGATTGAAAATGAGGGAAATTGAAGGCCTCACATTCTGCATAAGATATATGCAGTGGGGTCACTGCAGAATCAGACAATGAATGCTGTTAAAGCTAGTTCAGGGTGGCAGGACAAGCAGATCTGTTCAAAAGTTTTCTAGGTGTGTGAACCATGACACTAAGACCTATTACAATTTCTGTACTGAGTCCTCAGGGAGTTTTTGAACAACACAGTTTGTGTGTATCAGAGGATGAGAACTCTTTACAACTGTAAAGAGTTGTAAGAAGGGAGAGTAGGCAGGTTATAAATTCTGTGCAGGATATGTGGTTAAGAAATAACGATTTCCACCATAAGGCTGTTGACAATGAAGAGAAGTCACCAAGGACCTTTGTGTGGGATGTTCACACTCAGAATGTGCCTTTGATAATCCATTGTGGTTTAGAAAAATATTAGATCCTGTATTTACTTACCCAGAGCTCTACCATGCACTTCTTTAAAGCTTTATTATGCAAATATGTATTCCTAGATTTGGTAGTATAGCTGGTTCCCTTTACTTTATTTTTTAACATAAAGTGTTCTTCAAATGTCTTTAAATCTACATGTTTCCCTTCTATCTACTTCTTTTCTGTACGACCTATATGGTAAGTGTTATTATAGTTTCCTGAGAACTTGATGGTTTTTCTTAAATGTCTTTAGTCCTACATCACCAAGCATACTTATCTGTAACAAATGGGCAGCATATTTTTTGCTAACGAAGATACTAGATTTGGTAAGTAGGGTTGCTTATTTGTAGATAAGAATAAAGTTATTAATATAAATTATTTAGGAGCATTAGTCACAAAAATTGATGAAGTATTATGAGTGTATTTGTAGCAGTGAAATTAATTTTATGCACCTTTCAGCCATTAGAAAAAGACATCAATTTCTGTTCTATTCCTAAGCTTTAGAATTAGCATGCACATTTCATATATTTTAGTATAAATAAAGACTAAATTGTCACAGAAACACTGAGGTCATAGTAAGATAATGATCTCAAGGGTATTAAAAAGAAGTAGACATTTCTGTCAAACATTTTTTTTTCTGCTTTGTGTGACCTGCTAATTACTTAACATGAAAAGAATGATACACTAACTGAATAAATTAGTTAATAAGCAAAAAATTGTCTTTGCAAAAAAAGGTTATATATAATTTCTCAGTTATTTTTCTGTTCTTTTTAGTTTTAACAAATTATAATCCTGTTTGAAGCATTTATTATTTTAGTGAGTTAGAGTTTTTAGGATATCAGAATTTTGAGTCTTGAGGGATAAGAATTAAATGTTACATTTACATTTTTTCTGTTAGAGCTTATTTTCCTTTGAAAAGCATATTAAATTATCATTACTAGTTTTTAGGCTACATGGACATAAAGTAATGTTATTTCAAATATATTTGTCAATATAAAATATTGAACAATAAACCAAAATATATTGTTGCAAATACTTATAGATGTTTTAAAAATAGATAGATGGTGGTATATACGGACAACAGAATATTATTCAACTCTAAAAAGAAATAAGCTAGCAAACCATGAAAATACCTGGAGGAAATTTAAATGCATATTACTAAATTAAAAGGTCAATCTGAGAAGGAACCATATGATTCCAACTATACAACATTCTAGAAAAGGCAAAACTATGGAAAACCAATAGTGGCTTTTTGAGATTGAGGGTTAAGAGGAGTGATGAATAGGTTGAGTACAGAATATTTTTAGGGCAGTGAAAATACCTTAAATGATGCTGTAATGATGAACACATGTCACTATGCATTTGTCTAAACCCACATAATAATATACAGCACTGGCAGTAAACCCTAAGATATAGGAATAAATATTTCATAAAAGGTCTATCTAGTTCTTTAAGGCAAAAAAGAAAAAAATGTATATAGATGAAAAATAATGCATAAAATTCTTATTGTTCATAGATTATATCATTCAGATATAGAAAATCCAGTGAATCAACACATACATTATTAAAATTACTTAATGCATTTAGCAAAATCATTGGCTACAAGGTCAATATACAAAAGCAATTATGGCTCTATATACAAGCTATACAAATTCATAAAAAGGAGATATTTTAAATTATATAATATTTAATTATGTAATATAAAATGGTATCAAGTACATCAAATGCTATGATAGATCTAACAAAAGATGTTCAAAACCTGTACAAATAAATCTACAATATGTTACAGATATAAAAGAATGAGGGGGTATGCTATATTTATTAACTTGAGGATCTAATATTGTAAATATATCAATTTTTCTCAAAATATTCTCCTTATTAAAGACCACCTTAGATTTCAGCAATATTGTGTGTGTGTGTGTGTATGTGTGTCATACAAAGGGGCCACACATAACCTAGCTGATCTTGAAAAAGAACAGAGTGGAAAAAATTATTTTTATGGATATAAAAAGTTATTTTAGAGCTCTTCTGCTGCAATCTTATCTCAAAATGACACCTCATTGTGGAATTCACATGCAAAGTGCATTCTTGTGTAACTCAAATTTACAATAGTGATGAAACTTTGATTCCCTAGCCTATAGAGGGTTAAATGCCTTTCTGTAGTTTAATCTAGAAGATTACTCCCACTCATATAATTCTCTAAAATGTAACTTTATAGTTTCCCCTAAACAATCAAATAAATGTGTGCCTAATGTTGTCATCAATTTTGATATTACCTTCACCTTAACTTTTATAAGCTTTATAAACAAATAAAAATTAATATTCCTGGCATTTAGTTACTCATACAGAGATTAAGCAGTGTAGTATTGGCATAGACATGGAAAAATAGACAGATCGAACATAGAAAAATAGACTAATCATATGTGGACAAGTTGACATAAACAAATTGGATTGCACAGAAGAAAGGAAATCATCTTTTCAATAAAATAGTGCTGCATTAATTAGATACATCTATTACAAAATATCTTGACTCCTACTTACCTGCTATAACATGGATATTTATAATTATAAAATGAGAGAAGGTATAGAGTCATATACTGAACAATAATATTTGTAATTTTACAAAGCACAAGTCTTCAGAACATTTAAAGGACTCATACAGATCAATAACGGTGGAGAAATAAATGATCAAACTACCAATCAAACAAATCACCAACCCAATTATAAATGGACAAGAGATAAAAAGAGGCATAAAAAATACAAAAGCCCAAATTATGAAATCATGCTCAACTTCATATTAGTCAGGGAAATGCAAATTAATCACCTGAGACACCACAAAACAGCCACAAGTATGACTGAAATTAAAAATACTGACAATATTATTTGTTGGCAGAGATGTGAAGGAATATGAACTCTAACATACTCCTGGTGGAAGTATAAATTGGAAACCTACTTGGGAATATACTCTGGTAATATTTACCAGCATTGGACATTTCATATCACTTGATGAAACAATTTGACTCCAAAATTTATACCCAACAAAATTGTGTACATATGTGCAACAAAACATACATGGAAAATATTAATAGTAGAATTATTTCTAATAGCCCCAAACTGGCAATAAGAGTTGAATGGGTAAGTTATGGTAGTTTCATAAAATGAATACTATACAGTAATGAAAATGAATTAACTATCACAATAGCATGAATGAAATGACAAGGACAAGGTCGGACAATTAAGTTTGCGTACTCACCCTAGAAAAAGTGCTACATGCCTCATTGCTGAATATCACTATGGCTACCTTCGAAGTACTCCCCTGGGAAGCTATGACCTTATGCCAGTACCTAGTACACCCTTCAAAGCAATTTTGGATATCTTTTTCTGGAATGGCCATCAGAGCTGTCATTGTATTGGGTTATCGGAAAAGTCATGACATATTTTTTCTATGTTTTTCGTTGCAAAAAGCGTCATGACTTTTCCGACAACCCAATATTACCCTTGATATCCTGGATGTCATCAAAATGTCTTCCTTTCAATATTTCCTTTATCATTAGGTAAAGAAAAAAGTCATTGGGGGCCAGATCAGGTGAGTAGGGAGGGTGTTCCAATACAGCTATTTGTTTACTGGCTAAAAACTCCCTCACAGACAGTGCCATGTGAGCTGGTGCATTGTTGTGATGCAAGAGCCATGAACTGTTGGCAAAAAGTTCAGGTCATCTAACTTTTTCATGCAGCCTTTTCATCATTTCCAAATAGTAAACTTGGTTAACTGTTTGTCCAGTTGGTACAAATTCATAATGAATAATCCCTCTGATATCAAAAAAGGTTAACAACATTGTTGCAAAATATTGACTACATGAGCCCTTCAAATAAGCCCAGCTATCTTTTTCCTCCATACTTTAAAATACAAATGATTGTTCTGTCTGAAATATTGTTCTATTTATTATATAGTTAAGTTCTAAGTATTTTCAAGACTCAAATTGTTGGCATTTCCTTCAGAAAGGCTATCAAAATTCATATAATTTTCAGTCAAAGGAAAATGGCCACAAACCAATCAGTTGCAAAATTTTATTTATACAAAGTTGTAAAATAGAACAAAATATGCCATTTGAAATCAGAATAGGAGTAATCATTTTGGAGCATGGTAGGATAATCTTTAGAAGTGAGGGGAGCTGCTTGGGTGTTGTTTTCTCTATTTGTCTCTCTCTCTCTCTCTCTCTCTCTCTCTCTCTCTCTC
>NW_017732318.1:316547-327809 GCF_001890085.2 Hipposideros armiger
ACAATTTCTACAAAAAAACCCCAAAACATAGGAAGTCTGATATCTACATCAAAGATCTCTTAAAAGTGTCTTTTTGTTCTTTTCTAAATGATCTGTAGAACTTATTAAGATAGAATATACCACTAAGAAACTTTAATTCAAAAAAATATTTGGTTATGAGTTATACAAACCATAGCAACACAAAACCTACTTAAGCATTATACTGTAGTGGCTTTATCTCCAAAAGAGGACTGGTTAATTTTTATTCAGCTTCGAGTTTGCAATGAAATAATATTTACTTTATCAAATAAATAGATTTAATGGCACATTGATTTGTATTATTGATTAGATAAAATATGTTTCTATTAAAAATGTTCTCAGATGACCTATATTCATTAGTACTCTCCTATTACAAAAATTTATGCTTTGGACAACTTACTTTTTTCATACCACTCACTGCAATTATTATCAATGTATTTTTTCTACTGGTTAATTTATGTTTCTGTTATTGATAAAATTAATTATATGCTCAGTTTTAGAGCTGGAATGTATGCTATAACTTTATTCATTGCTCAATGTTATTTTATAATATAAGTGTGTTAGTTTCCTAGGGCTGATGAAACAAAGAACCACAAACTAGATAGCTTAAAACTGCAGAGATTTATTTTCTTGCAGAACTGATGGCTTGCAATCTGAATCTCTAGGGCATAGCCATACTCCCTCTGAGATTCTGGATAAAATTTCCTGTGCTGTACATTTTATCCCCATGACTTATTTATTTTATAACAAACTTCCCCTTTTTATAAGGACACCAGTTACATTGGATTAGAGCCACCCTAATAATCTTATTTTAACTTGATTAACTCTGTAAAGACTATATTTTCAAATAAGGTCACATTTTGAGGTGCTGGGGGTTAGGACTTAGACATATCTTTTCTGGAGAACACAATTCACCCCAAAACAACACGTGTTAATGACATTTGAAAATGTGAACATTGATCCAGTTGTTTCTATTTAAAAGCAATTGAGGTGGGAAACATTCATATAATATGTCAAAAATAGTGCAATTTCTTCTTGATTCAAATTGGACAGTAATGAATTCTTAAATTTAAGGAAGTTTTCATGTTTTTTTCAAGCACTTTCTACCCGTTGTTAAAAAGAAAAGCAAAAAGTCCTCTAACCCATTTTAATATCATTCCTATCAAGACATGGGGGCATGAGTAGATATGTTTAATGACATCAAAAAGGCGCATAGATCACAAAAATGCTAAAATTTTAACAAAAGATTATCCAAATTTTGGTCGAATTGCATTTTTTTGGTGTAATATAGCAATGTAAGCATTTTATTCCTTGAGATTTGTATTTTTTAACTGGTTATTTTCATGTAAAATCTATTGGTCAATTTGTAATATAATCCTTAATCTGTTGACTCAAATTTACACATATTTCTCTCAAAATTCATTTGGTGCACAGGCATATGTTTTCAAGCTTAAGCATAGAAAATGAGTATTAGGAGGTATTGAATAAAGTTTTCAGGACAATAGTTCTGTTGAAAATTTTCAGTAGCCTTAAAAAAAAAAGCATTTTTATTTTTTATTGCTTTATTGGTATGCCTACAAAATGAATTAACTCCACTCTACTTCAGAGACACAGATAAGATCACTATCATTGGGAGGTATCTTATAAAAGCATGGTGTTACAAAATAAGGCTGATTTGGAGAGGATCAGATGAGTAAAAATTTAGTATTCTTAAAAGAAAACATCTATCATAAGTGTTTCTTAGAGGTTATATTTCTACGAACCATATTGATTTTTCTAAATATAATTGATTGTTGAGTTTCTAAGAAGGCCTACATGTTTCTAGTTGACAATTAATTCAATGGAAATCAAAAATATGATTTTGCTCCCTAAATATTTTCAAGTAAGCTGTACTAGTAGTAATTTAGTTTCTAGATTTTTCACAGAATAGTACTCATTTGCAATATTTCTTTTGAGTCTAGTGAACTATTATGTAAGAAATGCATTGATATACAGAGCCAGATTAAGAAGGTAGTCTATGCTACAAAAGATGGGAGGACATACTATTACTTACAGTATGAAAAATGTTGAAAAAAGAATTGAGAATGACATACTCAGTTAAATGTATTTGGGTTATCTTATAAGGGATGTTGAGGGAAATGTTAAGTATGTTTATTATCATACCTGTAGACATGAAAACTACCTTATATTTTTAATGATTTGATTCACAATGTAATTTTAATGAAAGGGAAATTTTATCGAGAACCAACTACATGAAGGCTTTTTCTTTGATAGGTACTTTAGCTTCGCCATCTCATTTAATTTTTATAAATAATCATTGGATTAGTTATCAATGACTTACTCTTAAATTTGTCCAATTCTAATGTCCAGGCTTCTCTGTTATGCTATTCTGCCTCACCCCCAAAATCTCTGTGAATTTGCTCAGATTTTATTCATATGGGATGGTCAGCTTCATGAAACAGATTTTTCTACCTGAATGAATAGAACAGCTAAATCAATTACTGAAAAGAATGCTGTAAGAAGAGATTCAAACAGAGAAAACATAGGGCAACAATGTTTTCAAAGGGAACAATATAGACTCCCAACCAGGGTACAGGTTCTCACTCCAGATCTTCAGAACTGAAATCACTATTTTCTAAAGATTTGCAGAAAGTTCCCACTTACACAAACATTCTAGGTGTAAAACATGATTACTACAGGTATTAAGCATTACAGTCATATAATTTTAATTATTTTTATTTGGATCCACCAACAGATTTAGGAGAAAGTATTACTGCTAACACTTTATAAAAATATTCAACATGAGGATGACATCAAATAATGAATAACAGCAACAGAACCTAAGCAAAATATTGAGTTGATTACAATGTTATGAATAAAAGAAACGCAAATTCTAGGTACACAAGGAAAAAACATTGAGACAGAAAATATGTCCCCAACACTCTACATATATTGCACCACTTATTTATCAAAAAAATTATAATGTAAAATTACCTTTCTGATTTTACAGATATATGAAATAGAAATCTAACCATTAGATTATCATACAGTTTTTAAGTGGCAGAATAATGGTTCAAATTTAGCTCTATTTTCATTCAAAAACTTTAGGGAATTTAATTATTTTGTTCCTCAAATTAATGAAAACTGCATGTAAAATTTGAGCATCTGTGGGTAAAAGGCATAATTATATTTTCCTAGAGAGATGGACCAAAGGTTTGATAAAATTCTCAAATGGGTCTGTGAACCAAGAAAAGCTTTGCACAATAAATATCTTATGCATTAATGAGGAATCTTAATAGAAACAAACAAAAATGATTCTAAATTTATGTAAATCAGGAGTTTTCAAATTCCTATAGATTCCTAATGGTTTTACTGAGATGTTTTTTAGTTGTCTTCTTTGTATTGAACTTTGAATGTTTATTTTCAACTACCTTAAAAGCTGAAATAACACAATAATTTGCATCTATCAAAATATCAACTTATGGTGGTGATTAATAAAATTTATTAAGTTATTACCCATTGAAAATTATTCTATTATATAAACAAAATAAAATATAAAAATCATGATTATATCAATAGATGCAGAAAAAGCATTTGTCAGGATACAGCATTCATTTCTGATTAGAACACTTAATAAAATGGGTATAGAAGGACAATATCTCAACATAATAAAGGCCATATATGACAGACCCTCAGCTAATATCATACTTAATGGTGAAAAACTGAAAGATTTTCCTCTAAAATCAGGAACAAGACAAGGATACCCCATACCATTGTTTTGAACATAGTATTGGAAATTTTAGCCCGAGAAATCAGACACCAGAAAGAAATAAAAGGGATCCAAATTGGGAATGAAGAAGTTAAATTGTCATTTTTTGCAGATGACATTATTTTTTATATAGAGTCTCTGAAGGCTCCACCAAAAAATATTAGAAATAATTTTAAAAATAGAGTAGAGCTGCTAAATAAAAAAAAATCAATGTACAAAATATTATTGCATCCTATATATTAACAATGACATTTCAGGAAAAAAAAACACAATTCCTTTTGCAATTGCAACAAAAAGAATAAAGTACCTAGGAATAAACTTAGCAAAGAATTTGAAGGACCTATATACACTGAAAATTGTAAGACATTATTTATTTTTTAATTGCAGAAAAACAGACACACAGACAAATGGAATAGAATTGAAAACCCAGAAATAAACCCACATGTATATGGGTCGATAAGTTTTGACAAAGGAGCAAAAAACTTAATGGAGAAAAGGAAGCCTCTTTAAAGAAAAGGAAGCTGGGGAGTTAAAGAGGTACATGCAGACGACAGAAACTAGACTGCTATCTGTCGCCATCTACCAAAATTAATTTAGATCAAAGACCTAAACATAAATTGCATACAAGAAAGTATAACTACTAAACTTATGGACATTGGGTTCAAAGTGGATTTTATGAATTTGAATTCAAAGGGAAGGTGAGTAAAAGCAAAAATAAATGAATGGGATTACATTAAACTAAAAAGCTTCTGCACAGCAAAAGAAACTATCAACAAAAAAAAGAGGCAACCAACTGAATTGGAAAAGATATTTGCAAACAACACCTCCAATAACTGGCTAATATAAAAAAATATATGAAGAACTCGTACAACTTAACAAAGAAACCCCCAAACAATCCAATTAAAAAGTGGGAAGAGGACCTGAACAGACATTTCTCCAAGAAGACATACAAACAACTAACAGATATGTGAAAAAATGCTCAACCTCACTAGCTATTAGGGAAATGTAAATCAAAACCACAATGAGATATCACCTCACACCTGTTAGAATGGCTATTATCAACAAGACAAATAATAACAAGAGTTGGAGAGGCTGTGGAGGAAAAGGAACCCTCATACACTGCTGGTGGGAATGTAAAATGGTGCAGCCACTCTGGAAAACAGTATGGAGGTTCCTCAACAATTAAGAATAGAATTACCATATGACTCAGCAATCCCTCTTCTGGGTACCTACCAGCAAAATCTGAAAACATTTATCCATAAAGATACATGTACCCTAATGTTTACTGCAGCACTATTCTCAGTGGCCAAGACATGGAAACAACCAAAGTGTCCTTTGATAGATGATTGGATAAAGATGTGTTACATATACACAATGGAATACAACTTGGACATAAGAAAAGATAAAATACTGCCATTTGAGACAACACAGATGGATCTTGAGATTATCATGCTAAGTGAAATAAGACAGAAAAAGTCAAGAGTCATATGACTTCACTCATATGTGGGATATAAAAGTGAAAGCAACAAAGGAACAAGACAAACAAATAAAGACAAACTCATAGACACAGAGACATCAGCTCAGCTTACATGTCTGAATCAGGTTTTATGACTATTATACTGCTTCCCACTCCAAAAAAAGGAAAGTCCCTTTAAATAAGTTGTATGGTGAGGTGAAAGCTTATAAAGAGCTAAAACTGCTGCACACAGCCTCACAACATGGCTAATTAGAACAGCATATTAGTTTGATGAATTGCTATCCAGGGCATAAGACTTCTCTGTTTCACTGAAGTGGGAAGGACAATATCTCAGATGCATGGGGGGAAGGAGGAAATATGGGAACCACAACGTTATAAGTTGACTCATGTCACCACACATTCATATTTTGAAATCCAAACTCCCAGTACCTCTGAATATGACCCTATTTGGAGATAGGGTCTTTACAGAGATAATCAAGTTAAAATGACACCATCAGAGTGGGGCACCTAATTTCACATTACTGGTGTCCTAATAAAAAGGGGAAATTTGGAGACAGACATGCACACTGGGAGGATGTCATGTGAATAGTAAGGTGGATATCACGGTGACGCATCTACAAGCCAAGGAACACTTAAAATTGCTAGCAAATCACTAGAAGCTAGGGCAGAAGAATGGAAGAGCTTCTGCCTCCCAGACAACAGAGAAGACTTACCCTGCTTACTACACCTTGATCTCAGACTTGTTGCTTCCAGCACAATGAGACAATAAACTTCAGCTGTTTAACCCACCCAGTTTGTGGCATTTTGTTATGACAGCTCTAGCAATCCAATACACAGAACTTTTCACACAGCCTTTCAATCACACCACTTTTTTTTGAACCTCAATGGTATCCTTACATTCAGTGATAACTGGTGTTTCATTTTCTTAGCATTTAGAAGGTTTTCTGGCTCAAATTGAGTTACTCTTGATTTCTCCAGTGTTGACAACACTTTCATAGGTCTGCTACATCAATTATACTTTGTCTTTTTACTTGGCATTTCTTCTTTCAAATTTTGTGCTTATCATCTCCTTCCCAGTTGATGCAACCTGTAGAAATTTTTTTTCTCACCATTTTAGTAAGTTTGTGTAAGGGAAGGACACAAATTCAAAAGTTCTCTTATGTCTTTAACTGACATTTCCATTAGTTGACATAGAAAATGAAATGATTACAATGTGATCATGTAAAATAAACATATTCAACAAAATATTTATTTTACATTGATATCATATTTTTATTGAAACAAATATCCTTCTGCCAAAACGTTTTAGAACTATTGAGCTGTGAATTCTATGCAAAAACTTTTCTGAATTTAATAATGTAAAAAATTATCCTAGTGCTTAGTTTCACTCTCAATTATAACACATTTATTTTTCTTTCATCAAAATTTAATATACACATTCATGAATGAAGAGAATCAAGTGTGTAGATTTCTCAAACATTATAATGTCCTCAGTTTTAGCCCATAATCTTTAGCTGTTAGCATTAACTTTTACTATTCATGACAATTCAGAATATAATCAGAAATGAAAACAGTTGTAAATTTGAAAATGACAAGTTCAATACAGATAAAACACATATATTTTCCCTTTATAAACGACAATGACTTTGCATTGATAGAACATAATATTACTGGGTGACACCTGTATATGAGGGTCCTATCTGTAAAATAACATAAATGATGAAAACATCATTCATTTATTCATTCACTAATCTTTAGTGATGAACAGACTCATTAAGATTATGAATTTTCATGGAATGTCCTACTAATGTTCAACTCTGTACACTTATAAAATGGATTAGAGGTTTAAAGCTTTATATGCTGTAGTTGTTTCATAGTTTTCACCTTCATTTAGATTATTTACCTACATGTTGACCTAGTCATACTATTAAGTGATAACCAAGATACTAGGATAGATAGTCCTCAAGTTATTATCAAAGCGATATGTACTTACTTTTCAAATGTGTTTCAAACTTTCAAAATAGGATTCTTTTACTGCTGCATTGTCAGATAGTCATCTAGGCCCATATGAGGGAGGCTATTTGTCTGTCCCTTGGAGACCCTTTTTCCTCCTGAGGTATATTTGATGGGGCTAAGGATCCAATAAAATTGTGACTCTCCCTTGAATGATTCCCTGTATAGTATTAACTAATATAATTTCTGGGCATCATGCCTTAAAAGTCAACTATTTGTTTTGCTTTAAATATCTAAAAAATGCAGTGTTTGTGTCAACTTTAGTTCAATCTAGAATAAACCAAAATTCTGTTTTCAAAAGATATTTTCACTCTGAGTTTTTTCTTTGGATACAAAATTGGATACAGACTCCCTGTCCCAGCTCAGCCACATGTATGTCTTTGGTGAGTATCTTTAAATGGTTGCTGAGCTTGTAATAAACATAGTTGTAATGATCCTATTCCAAAAGAATTATGCATAATTAGGTCATAACAAGAGCTAAGTATATGGCATAGGAAAATTACTTAATGGCAGGAGAACTTTCAAGCTAAAGCCAAACCCTTTATTAGTTCTCTTTGTTTATAGAATGTGGTCACCATGGCTTTTATGTGAAATCTGTAAAGGCTGCTTAAAACTTAGGAACTGAGAGCTGCCGTGTTTCGTGTACGTGTGAATGTATCTACCTATCCATTAATCAATCATCTGTCCCCTTATTTTTCTGTAATATCATCGGTTCCAGAAATGAACTATAACCATGGGTCATGTTTAAAAAGTCTTATAAAGATGCCTACAGTCTGAGATTTATTTTAAATATATTTTCTGTTATGTTCTAGAAATTAGAATTGCACCTTTGAATCTTGTCACCTTAAGCATTGTGAAGTTGAGAATTGATATTTATGTGTTTGAAATTGGGGGGAAAAATAGAATAAAACAATTACTGATCTCTCATCCCTACTGAACCTAAATTACCAGTCTTGGCATCGCCATACGGCCTTTTCCTAAGTGTTAGTTTTTGTTTGTTTGTTTGTTTTTTGGCAATAACCTCCTTATAGGTGATTTTCTGCTTCTGCTGTATAAAGTCAATCCCTTTATTGTCTTTAAAACCATTTTATCCAGTGAAACTCTGTTACTCTCTTGTTCACTTACTCATTTGAAAGATGACTTGCTGACTTGCTTTTAAAAATTCCAAACCGGATCATGAGCTAATGTCAGACAATGACAGTTATAATGATCTATTATCACTAGTACCTGGAATAGTGCCGCAGGTGGAATAGACGTTAGGTGAAAGTTTGTTGAATACTGTTTCTGCGTGTATGATTAGTCTACTGGTTTTAATTGGAAGAGAAAAGTAATGGAAACCATCCAAATCTTTTCCCTTTGGTTTTTTAAACAAAACATTGATGGGCAGTCTTCAGTTTTTTATGAAATGACAAAAAGAAAGAGAATGCAGTTCCTTAAAACTTATTAATACATAGATATATTTTGAAGTAGAAAAGTTCATCATATAATTTAAAAAATACCATTCAGATTTCATTCAATATTCCTCAAAATAGAACATTTTGCACTTCTTCTCAATAATTTATGTCTACTCATAAAGGTGTTTATATTATATTTTTCTTCTGTATTTCTTCTTCTATATTATATTTTTCTTTTCTATTAATATATTTCAGGTAAATATATTATCTACAGTTCATTAATACCTATTCCAACTCATGAATTCTAAGTTGGATGCAGATATTTTCATCACTCAGAAAAACTAATTCTTTATTAAATTTTAAGCTTTTCCTTATGTAACATTTATTAGTTTTGTATTATTACTTAAAACTTATCAGATTTTCTAAAATGCACATTTTATCATCAAAAAATAAAGAACACAAAGAACTTATTAAAGATAAAAATGTGTGGAAATTTTTTCCTCATTATGAATCTGCATAAGATTAAATATCCTTTCAATTTTTATTAATTTTCTAATAACATTTTCCCCATTTTTGCATATTAAAATATCTTGTTTATTTTATGTCTTATTAAATGACATTTTATACTGACATATTTTATAATGTATTATATTAAGATTGTATGTGTGGTCATATTTGATTTATATGATCCTTTCTTCATTTGACACATTCTAATTTGCCACAGCTTTTATGTGATAACACAAATAAGCAAAAACATACATATCTGTTATTCCAATCATTTTATTAAACCATGTCAAACATTGCCAGTATTGGCTTTTTAAACATTCACATGCTTTAAGGAGTTTAGCAAAAAATATTTTCTGAGAATTCATGCTTTACTTTGATGTGGGTTATTAGTATGTCATTAATGTAGGTCAGACATATAACTTTTTAAACTTAAAATAGGTACATGCTTGAAGCATTGGGAATAACTGAAGCTATTTTGTAAACACTTGTAAAAACAATCTGGAGGTCAGCTCCAAAATGACCATATTTTGGCTCTGTTTGGAAAATCTTATACTTTCAGTAGTAGTCTATTTTTGGAGTTGAGAACCAGTTTGGTCACAACACAAGTGGGATGACTGAAGGCTTGGGTAATGGGCTATAAAATCTTTCCCATCTAGGTCACTGATTGATTTGAGGCTGTCACCAAGGTAGGTCAAAAAACAGTGATAGCTGCCATAAAAGAACTGTCAAATCATGTGAGATAAGAATACAGTCTCAATCCTAGTAGACATATTTATTTATCTAACACACATTCACATGTGCAGGGTCAAACACACACATGTGTGCACTCCCCCCTACACACACACACACACACACACACATACAAATTCTTAATGACCTCTGAGGTTGCTCTGTTAGAGTAGAATAAATTGTAAAATTATTCTAGGGTGTTACTTCTGCTTTGAAATTGTAAGGCAGAATAGAAAATATTGTGCTTAGTTTTTCCAAGCAGTGCCATCAGGCAATTCTGTTTTAGAATTAAGTGGTGCACTTTACCAGAAGAAATCTAAACTCCAATTTTTATCCCTTTGTATATGCTATGGTGAAGTGAAGTGAGTTTCTTTGTTCTTTTACTATATGGCCCTTTAGTGTTATTTCATATTTTGAGGAAGCAACATTTTGTCTGAATGATTCTACCAAATAAAAATGAAAAAAGAATTTAGTTTGATCAGCAAAGAATGTAGAAATTTACTTAAGTAGTAAAGAATGTGGCTGTCTGACTTGGGTATTATGTTACACCTCATGGTTCAGGCATCTTGTTTGCCTTAAATGGTTTCACAAGCAGGAGGGTTGACCCAGAGCAGATCTGCAGTGGCTGCACAGAGCACAGCTCAACAGCAGATTTAATGAGGTTGGAATTTCACACAATGCCTTATTCAAAGGATCCAGGCAGCAGGGAGAGCAGTTGTGATGAATTGCAGTTGCCCATGGCTTTGCAACAAGAAGCAAAACCATTCTCCACAAATAGTTTATGAAAGTTCAAAAAATAGACACCAATTACATTTTGCTTTAAGATTTAAACTTTTGGGGGTGTGGAATGGGAACTCCTGTATTCCCTTTGTTAGAATTAAGAAAATCAGTTCATGAACCAACAGTACAGAGTTGTCTTTACTCCTCTAAAGTCAGGAAGGATCAAAATTTTTTTTCTAATGCTTTTTGGCATGCTGGAAGTTTTTCTTTTGTTTTCCCACTTTATGTCTTTGCAGCACCTACCACCTTATATTGCATTTCTTTGTTTGCTTGTCTGTCTCTCCTACTTAACTTTGAACTCTTTGAAGACAGACATTGGAACACTCATAAACACTTAATAAATGACTGCAGAATGAAAATTAATGTAACTCATTCATATACTCTATCTTAAACTGAGACATAAAAAACAGACATTTTCATTCTATCTTATTCCCTTAAGGAGCATGAATGTATTAATTCAATACACAGATCATCTTTCTATGAAATTTCCCCCTCTTTTTTCCCCATTGAAAAACAGTCCCAGGTTGGTAATTTTTCTAAATCATTATTTTATTATTTTAGACCTAGGGATAAAA
>NW_017732318.1:330004-332886 GCF_001890085.2 Hipposideros armiger
AAGTCTTGGAAAGCAGGGGTTTAATTTGGTGAAACCACCCAAGAAGAAAGCTGGCATTACTTATGTCCTTCTAAATTTGAACATTCGTGAGCCCTATGTTTCAGAATTTTACTCCTAGGTATGCACCCACGAGAGATGCTTGCACAGGAGCTCCTAGAGACCTGTGTGAAAATATCATAACAGCATAAACTGGAAAGAATCCAAACACCCACTGTGTCAGACTGAATGAATAAACCATGTGTTATTCACACATTGGCATATACTACAGTAGTTAAAATAAATGAACTACAACCATGTGACATAACATGGGTGAATCTTTGCAACAAACAGACTTAGTAAATTTTTAAAACTCTTTTACAGAAATTGAGAAAGCAAATGACATAAAAGATTGGATCACTAAAAACCAAATAAGCCTGAAAAGGAAAACTGTAAGTCATTGGTTTCAAATCCCTGGCTTAGAGTATTAGTGAAATGATTGTTAATCGAATTATCTGTTGGAATAGGTAATGAAAAATAATATTTGATGATAGAAGACTATGGTATTCTTAGCATATCTGAGTATCTTTGCTAAACAACAAAGTACTTTAAATTGGAATCAGCCCAGTTTTCTGCTATTGAGTCTATTAATATTATTACAGCTGATTGAGATCAATGTAGAAAATATGACTATATTAATAATCATGTTTACCAGCCACATGTACAATATTTTAGACTAGAGTGAGTTTCAAGGTATTCATTTTGCCCAAATTAGGATGTTTGATTGTAATGCGTTTGCAAACATTCCAGAAACAGTTCCCACATGACACAGTTTGTAATACAGAGTAGTAGTTTGGAAATATTTCTTACCGACAGAAATTTAAATATACATGCAAATCAACACACTCATCCCCAAAACAGTTACTGATTTTTTTTTCCATTCGAGTAAACATGTTTATTAAACCATAGAGCTAACAGTTATTAAGAGCAAAAATTATTTAGGCTATTTAGGAATTATTGGATCTCCAACTATTTGGTCTGAAACCACATTTTTTTTTCAACAGATGAAAATGAGTAATAAAATTCAGAACACATATCAGCTAATAAGCATTTGTTTGTACTTACTGAATATAGAACAATACAAATTTTAGAAAAACAAACACATAATTTAGTTCCTTCCTCACTTTTTCCAAAAATTTCTTTATTTTTAACAAGGTGTAAAATAAAATGCTACAGTACTACGAATATGCCACACAGATGTCATCATCTCTTTAGTCTTGGCAGAACCAGCCCCAGGCAAGATTGTGAAGGAAAAGATTGACATTGACATCACCAGACCTACTTTAGGCAGTTTTTCCTGCTTTTCAGGGTACTTTTCTTTGCATCCTTAAGGAACTCTGTATCTTTTGTGAAATCCCTGACCCCTGCCAATTAAATTTCCTCTCAGCAAAGGGTTCAGGCTCACTTGTTCATCCCTCACTGTCAATTTAAGGAACGGTATTACTTTACCAGGGTTCTTGATGTTTTAAGCCATCTTTCTAATTGTGAAATCAGTGGCTTGGTCCTCTTGAAAGCCAGATCAACTGCTTAAGTAGACATGTCTTCTAATGTAAAAGTCATCACTGCCCTGACTTGGTTGGGAGAGGGGGGAAAGGAAACTTANTATTGAATACTTATTTCACTCTTAATAGAAAAAAGTTGATTTTCCTCCAGTGTTATCATTGAATGGGAGTCTTCAAATTAGGATTATTTCCAAGAACAATAGCACAGATATTTTTAATGGAGTCAATACATAACTCCTTACCTACTACAGTTACTCTTTCTTAGCATGGCATAAGTTTTTGTTTATTATTGTCTCTAAATTCCTTTTCTTATAACTTTGTACAACAACAAAAAAGTTTTCGACTCATTCATCCCATCAGACATTGCAAATTTCTATTGTTGTCATAGATTCACTAAACTACCTTAATTTCACTATGGCAATTTTTTGTTTTTCCTGTCTTATACATATTAATGTTAAGAAAGAAGCAGGGGATAAAAAATGGTCCTTGTAGAATGTTCTTAAAACTGATATACAGATTATCGGTGGTGGGATTTATGACAATTTTTATTTAATGGCCTCATCTTTGCTAAACCCCTGCTATTTTCAAAGAATCCACTGCTCTTGAGAAAATATATGGTTAGAGTAAAGCAGTTGGCTTCAGAAATAATAAACTCTTTAAAATGGCTCGGTTCACATATTTAATGTAAGCAATTTTAAAAAGCGATTTTCAATCCCTATGCCTAAAATGCATCATTAGAAAAAAAGAAAAGAATCTACAAATATTCAATGTAGTACAGATTACTTACGCTGATATTTTAAATGTAACCAGAATACTATTCGGGGCACTACATTGTCAAATTCTAATGGATAAAAGTTGCAGATAAAGAATTATTTATTTTGTATATGATATGCCTTATTCAATAATGTAGTTACATCTTATCAAATGCTACCTTGAAATATTTATTAATTATAAGGATTCATAATTTTACTTTAATCATTACATGTTAAAATATTTTCTACTTCTTATTAACAAATAAAATTATAATGCTAATGTTGAAATGATTTTTTCATTAGCATCATATGTTTCCTTCATTAAACACAGAAAAAATTGATCATAATATCTAATTAAAATACTGTAGGTATTCTCATTTTTCCCAGAATCTAAATGTCAGAGTTAAACACATGCATGTATATATTTTCTGAAAGACTATATTTATTATATCCTTTGTTTCTTACATAATTTATAATTTTTACTTTTCATTATAGTAAGTTATTACAAGTTAATGGAGATATAGTATACAACTCACCCAAATTAATTACATTAAATTCACATAACATTAATTTTATTTAACTATTTTTAATT
>NW_017732318.1:339866-344833 GCF_001890085.2 Hipposideros armiger
TTTGTTACCTCTTCCTTAGGGGTTTAAACATCTTGCTTTATATGTCAAAGGGTCCATGAAGCAGGTAATGTGTTGTGCCTGGATCCCACTAGGCCAGTCACCTTGTTCATACCTGTACCTCTAAGGGGGCCTCCTTCCAGTCCCCAGCCCTTCCTCAGATCTTTCTCATCAACACACAGAAGTTACCCATTGAAAACAGAATGAATGTGCATGCAAAACATTTGTTTTTTGTTCAGGGATCCCAATTATTCTAAACTATTGGGTTGTCAGAAAAGTCATGACATACTTTTTTTTCTATGTTTTTCATTGCAAAAATGCATCATGACTTTTCTGACAACCCGATAATATACTGGTCCACACTCAGCCTTTAAGGTTTAGTTCTAATTTTAGCTGATTTAATTTTTACCTATTTTTATGAAGGCCGCCTTTTTCCCCATGGATGCCAAAGGTGGAAAAGTTAACATAACTTATACATCTTTGGAAACACTTGTCAATCTTTGGAATTCATTTATCATGGTGTGACCTCAGCTCTCTAAAAGATTTAAAAGAAAGTACTCTGCTTTGCTAGATTACCCTTTATACTGTAACGGTGTTCTCTTGTGTCTTTCTACATCTGAAGGGAGAAGAGAAGGCCATTAACTTTTTAATTACTTGATATTTGCTATAATCTAAAGTACAAATAATAAAAATTCACATCAAATATTAACCAATCAGTAAAAAAGCCATGTACTTGACCTTGGAAGAGTATGATATTTATAAGTATATTCAAACAGGAAAACACTTCAACTGTGAAGAAATAAAAAGCTGTAGAAATAAATTACAACTTTCAGAAAATTGCCTTAGCCTTTGTCTTAGAGAAAATTAAAAATTATAGCAATATGATGATTTATGTATATATTCTCACATGTTGCTATTAATCACCTACTATTCCATTTCCTCTGTGCCACCAGAGTGATGTTTCTAAAATAAAAATATAGTCATGTCACCTACTTGCTTCCAATATTAAGTGATTCCTCATTGCTCTTAGAACAAAAGCAAATCTCCTTATCATGATTTTTGAAGCCATAAGCAAGTTCAGGACCTGTTTACCTCTCCAGGGTTATATCTTTCTATTCCTCTCATTATACTTCACACTCCTGTCATACTAACCTTATTTTAGTTCCTAGATTGTACCCTGTTCCTTTGTTCTTCTAGACTTTCACAAAAGCATTATTATGTCTAAATTATTTTCTCCCAGCTATTATCTCCTTAACCAACTATCTCCTTGTCTACCATTATGACTCAGTGAACAAGTTAATTTTCTAAGTGGCTTTCCTTGACCCCGAGAGGATGCATTACGTCCTCTGCCATATGGTACTGTAACACCCTGCAGTTCTCCAATCATCACCATTTTTTGTTATTGTCACTGTTATTGCCTCTTTGTTTATCCATATTACTCACAATATTATAAAAAGTGAAAAGTTAGGGACTATGTGTATCCATTGTATTCTTGACTTTTTCACCCCCTAGACAGGGCCCTATGCACATAGTATGTATTTGCTGAATGTGAACGAGTGAATGTTTTCCCTGTTTTCTGATACAACTGCCCTTTTCTAAATGTCATTAAATTTTGAAGAGTTTTATCTATTCCTTTTATTTCCCAGACGAAATCCTTTTCTTCCAAAATCCATGATGAGTTTCACTTTCAAATTTTATTCATTTTCCCCTTACTCTAAGGCTTGGTGAGTAATGTTAGTGGGAAGAATGTGCATAAAGGAAAACAAAGACTTAAAAAAGAGGGTGGCGTCAAAACTGAATCTCTTTTAAACTTTCATCACTGCACAGTGAATGGAATGACTCATCCCCATCAAATTGTGCTATAGAAATAAAAATGAACAAGTTGGACTTTATATTTGAACACATTTTAACAAAGGAATGGCTTTGTTTCAAAAGGCTTACTCACCATTTCATATTTGCTTGGGTACATGTGTACATGTGATTAATTCATAGCCACTTCCAATGAGGTTGAGTAATTCAATCCAAATCTGTTCTTCACTCATGGAGTATACCAGTAAAGAAGGAAATGTAATTGTTTGTTCTGTTCATCATATTGAAATGAAATATTGGCCTATTTATTTTTTAGCTGAGAAGATTGGATTTGAATGAAAATCATGTGTATGTCTCAGAAGAAAAATAAAATGGTCCATACTACCAACTATAAACAAATGAAAACTTATGTTCTTGATGTGTTTATAGATTTTTGACATGTCTAATTAAGATCCAAGTTTCCTGCAACTACAAAAATGTTTTAAAAGCTATAAAGAGATATAAAAATTTAAGATTATATAGTTTAGAGAAAACAGCACTGATACTGAAAACTGATTCAAAGAAATTTGATTATGCACAAGACTTAAGTGTTTATTTGTTTTTTAGTAGGTTATAATACCCAGTCAGATGGGGTGGGGGCTAGCTACACCCCCGAAGGCTCATCTCACTCAGTGAAAACAAATATCAGACTTATTTCTACCACGCATACAATCATTTGCTAATCATCTATTAACAAAACACTGCAAAAGAGCATATATAACCTGCCCTTGAATCTTGATACAATCCAGTTCTTTGTAATTGCATGAGCTCTGCCAATACCTTACATAAAATGTTTAGTTGCATCACATATGGCAAGATTCTAGTAGTAGGCTTGAATTATCCATTAGTCAGCATAAGGGAACCAGAAACCCTATGTTTGGATATAGAACTGTTAGCAATAAAACTTTGGCCACCATTCCTAAGAGTAAATATTCCAGGCTTGAATGAATTCTTGATTTATACCTTATTCATATAAATTTTAGTAGTGTCTGGAAAATAAATTGTCCAATCCATGAATCTTAAGTATCTTTAANACTTGTCACCTAAATGCAGAAAACTCTATACTGTCCTCATATCAATTTGCTAAGCCACTCACATTTCTATATATAATTATTTATGAAATTTTGTTAGAATATACACAAATCAGTTTCATTTAAGTTATTTATTTTAATATGCTTTCAAAAATAAAACTATTAGATGTTCTAGCACATAACCTCTAGGTATACTCAATATAAAATTGATAAAAGAGGATCACAATTAAATATGTTTATTAAGGAGATTACAGAGGACAGTATCAATGTAAAGGATTGTATCAAATAAGGTTATGCTAGTAAAAAAAAAAGAGAACTCTAGTGCAATTATGATTATAAGCACTGGACATGCAACAAACTTATTTAACATGTCTGCAGAGATTCATTTAAAGGTTGTTATGTTGATGGATAATTACACTCAGCTTATTCACTGACCTCCTCCCCTGGCTCTGACCCCAAAATACAGATTCATGACCAATGTTTGAACTTGTCAGTTTTGAGAGTAAGAAACTTTGTGTTTTCCTGAGTATAACCTAACTGGCTTAGGTAATTGTTAAAAATGTGGCATGCCATCTTCTCACATAAAGTTAATACACACAGTAGATTTGAGGAGACCTTTTTTTTTCTCTATGAAACTGCACCTCTAAAGAGCCCACCTTGCAATTATGTACATGGATATGCACCATGACCCCTGCTGTCAAAATCTTCTTTGTATACATTTCCAGAATCTTTCTTTTAAGTGGGTTTGGAAACATTTGTGGAATACTAAGCATGTGGTAGAGCTGATCTCTTCACAGAGAAGATGTTAAGATGAGATACATTTAGATACTTGCATAGTAGTTTCAGAGCATTAAGAGTTAAATAAATGTTTAATAATTTAGGTATGCATTAATACAGAGCTTTGAGCAGAGCCAAAAAGATACACCTGGAGAATATCTTATTAAAATAAATTTTTCATTATACTACAGAGACAAACCACTCAAATGTGTTGAAACTAGTAATGTGGATATAAAAATATATTTAATCAAATACCTTTTATTTCATTGTTCATGTATACATGATAACTGAAGATATTAAGTCTGTGCCCTCATTGGAATGACTGCATTATAATGGCTATTATTTTAATTTTCAAATTGTAGGAATACAAATAAATATATGTTTTATTAAAGTCAGGTGTATTAATGTACTAGGGCTGCGTGCCATCCCAAAATACCACTAGCTGAGTATCTTAAACAAGAGGAAAGTATCATTTTGCAGTTCTGGAGACCAGAAGTCCAAAATCAAGATGTTGGCAGGGTTGGTTCCTTTTGAAGGCTGAAGAAATGATCTGTTACACACTCATTCTTTGGCTTATAGATGGCTGATTTCTCCCTATATCCCTTCATGTCATCTTCTCCTTATGTGTGTCTTTGTGTACAAATTTCCCCTTTTATAAGCATACCAGTCAATTGCATTAGGATTAACCCTAATGACCACATTTTAAATTGATTGCCTTTGAAAAATTCCTATCTTTCTGTAAATTCACATTCTGTGGTGCCAGGGATTAGGACTTCAACATAGGAATTTTGAGGGGACACAATTCAACCCATAACTGATTTATTAAGGTATAATTTACATCAAGTAAAACAAACTTTTTTTAAGGTTATGCAAAAGTAATCACCCCCACAATCAAGATATAGAATAGTTCCATCACTCCAGAATGTTCCCTTGACGCTTTTGGCAGTCATCCCTTCCCATAATGCGGGTGTCTGGGAAACAATGATTTGGTACTTGTTGCCTCCAAAATTGTGAGAGAATAAATTTCTGTTGTTTTAACTCTTGGTTTGTGGTAATTTGGTCCAGAAACACTTGGAAACCATTAAAGACAGTTAATTATATTTTACAGCAATTAAAAATAAAACATAAAAATCATGTTTAATCTTATGTTAGCCATTTCTGGTATTCTTCATTTATTCTTATAAGTACACATTTCCATTTGATATTATATTTCTAATCCTTTAATAATTTCCTTAAATAGTTCTTGCACTTTAAATTTTCTAGAAATTAATACCCTTTGCTTTTTAAATATCTGAAATAAGTCTTTATTTCACA
>NW_017732318.1:350528-369232 GCF_001890085.2 Hipposideros armiger
CCAGTATAAAAAAATACATATTAAAGAAGAGTTTATATGTGATGTCTTGCCATCTGGAGAATTCCTACAGAGAATTCTATGACCTTTTTTTTTTTTCCCTTCAAATTTTATCTATTTTCTCATTAAAAATTGTTGATTTTTCAAGCCTGAGAAAGGTAATATAAATGAGGTTTGTTGTAAACCAAACTCAATTTATAAGGCCAAAGTCTTCAGAGAAACAAAATGTACCTCTCTCTAAATAATAAAAAGAAAAAAAAATCTTCAAACATAAAAATAGAAGAATCATTCTCCCTTTGCCTTGGTAAGGAATATAAACTCAAAAACATTTTTAAAATAGTAGATCTTAAAGGAAATTTTCAAATGAATGTTTCTGACATTAGAGATGGAAACAAAAGGGGTTCTGAGACCTGATATTCTTTATATAAAGAAGTTACAGACATCAAAGAAGACACATGGTCATGAGTTACAATGAAGGAAAGATTTACAAGAACTTTATCAATTACTCCCTTGTCTTGGAAGAAATTCTGGAAAGGCCACACATTTTGTGACTGTAAACAATCTTTTTGTCTAAAGGCTGAGATGCTGTGATAAGTCACTAAAGAGTTCCCATTCTGTCTTGTTGGAGAAAAAAGTGAAAGAAAAAAAGAGTTAAAAGAAATGAAAAAAAGCTTAATGTTTATAAGTGGATAAATTATATTATGGGTACAGAAATAGCTGAGAGGTGGTATATGGTATAATGAATGGTTAAGGGTTCAGGATTTAGAATAAGATCACCTGGCTTCACATTCCACCTAAGCTACCTCAGTTATTATCCACGTGTGTCTGGAAGACTTGACCTTCTTATCTCTGAAATGGAACTGAAATGGGCTGTATTGAGATTTAGGTTTAGATTAGATCTCCTGTGAGATCAAGTACTCTGCCCAGACTCTCAGGATTAGAATTAAGGTGCATATAAATGCAGTTTTACAGGCTTACCACATTTCTTTCCAAGGTTCACCTTGGAAAATGGCTGACTGGATCTGGTGCAGGGACCCCTAACTGTCAATGATGGATGAAAAACAGAGATTTCTACATAGTCACAATCTCTTACCAAGCCTTCTTTCTCTAGGGTCACAAATCCCAGTGGTCTGCAGACATCATGCATGGCCAAGGAAAGACCAGAGCAAAAGCGAATGAAAGAAACTTTTGTTTTTGAAATATTGGAAGTCGCAGCAAGCTGTCCTTACCAAACAGAATCTCATGCTAGTACCGTTCACTTTTATCCCCATACCCACCATTCCATAATTACATTTCCTCTTAAGGATATGCAAACAGGTGAAAAAATACAGTCACTCCTTCAACACTAAATAATTGGGTACCCCTGGTATAGAACAACCCCTGAAAGAGATAAACTATAAATTGAGAGCAGTTCAAATGAGTTTTTACATGGATTCTTCTGTTACTTCAAAATTTGTGCTAATTTCCGAAAGTAGTGTGAGGTCTCGTGGGCACTATAAAACTTATGCTATTTTTCTATACAACAACCTCACCAGCTATTAAACGACTAAGCCAAGCAATCCTTATAGGATTCAGGATTCAGGAGGAAACTCAAGAGACCCATAAGATATTTATTGGTGTTCCTATGGATGTTCAGTGAGTTTGACAGTTTATCCGGGATATTTGCAAAAAGTTGTCAGAAGTCTCTCAGGGTCCATAAAAATTAAATTTGCATAGACCACTCCTTTGCAAATTAAACGGTTGGAGTGAGTCCCTGTGAACTTCTGCGGTATCTAGAGCTTCCACTAGATTGGCAGTACAGAGGCAAAGAATTTCACTTGTCCTAGGGACTAATGGGTTTTTCCCCCTGATTATGTATATTGCTCTCTTTGGAGAAAACACCGAAAGATTATGCCAAAGACAAAGGTGTAACTTGGAAAATTCTGTGGTTTCACTGAAGAAAAATCAAATAGCCATCAATGAACTTAAAATAAGCTAATGTATAAGATAATCTTTGAAAGAAACATTATCAATCTACACTGAAAAGGAATTTTTCAATTCATCCCAGAAATAAATTAAAATATGAAGGACTGACAATTAAGTTTGCGAATTCATCCTAGAAAAAGTGCTACTTACCTCATTGCTGAATATCACTATGGTTACCTTTGCAGTACTCCTTTTGGGAAGCTATGCACTGATGCCAGCCCCTAGTCCACCCTTCAAAGCAATTTTCGAGCTCTTTTTCTGGAATGGCCATCAGAGCGGTTGTCATATTACCCTTGATGTCCTGATGTCATCAAAATGTCTTCCTTTCAATATTTCCTTTATCTTCAGGTAAAGAAGTCATTGGGGCCCAGATCAGGTGAGTAGGGAGGGTGCTCCAATACAGTTACTTGTTTACTGGCTAAAAACTCCCTCACAGACAGTGCCGTGTGAGCTGGTGCATTATTGTGATGCAAGAGCCATGAATTGTTGGTGAAAAGTTCAGGTTATCTAACTTTTTCATGCAGCCTTTTCAGCACTTCCAGATAGTAAACTCAGTTAAATATTTGTCCAGTTGGTACAAATGCATAATGAATAATCCCTCTGATATCAAAAAAGCTTAGCAACATCATTACAACAAGTTCATGAACTTAATTGTCAGACCTTGTATTTAGTTTTTTATTTATATAAAATGTTTATTGTTTTTTAAAACTATTATTAAGTTATTAAATATTTTAATTTTAGTGTTAAAGTCAGAGCTATCATCATATTTGAAATACATTCATCAACTCTTAAATATTAAGCTTCAGAAAACTTCATTTATAAAGCCCATTATATGTATTCATAAATTATACACAGGCAAATATGGAGAAATATTGGATTGTTGGAAAAGTCATGATGTATTTTTCTATGTTTTTCATTGCAAAAATGCATCGTGACTTTTCCAACAACCCAATAATAGATATATGATTCTATATCATATTTACAGGGGTTTTTTAATCTGAAGCACAGATTAATCAATAAAGTCCCTAAAAAAAAAACTATAGAAACTCTTAAATATCATAAATCTGCAACATTTTCTGTTTGAGCTATAAACCTTAATTCAGAGATCATGTGTGTTGTATCTACAATGCTTTTTATAAGCATAAAATATAGGACTAGTTTTTATCCAGAGGCATTACGGACAATGCTCGATCTTGCATGAAAATCCCATTACATTAAATCCTATTAATGATATATAAAAATCATACAATATAATTTTCCATCATGTTAGTGATACATCATATCACATTATAGCTTTCTTGTCATTAATAATGTGTTTATGCCTTTAGCTAGAGTTAAAAGAGGAATTATTTAATACGTTATAACAAGACTTATTTTTAATTTCCACATTGTTCTACATGGTCTCTTTAGATACTAATAGCTTTGCCTTAAATGTGGAGGGGAAAAAAGAAACTCATGCAAGATTGTATGGTATAATATCCATGACTAACTTGTTTAAATGGACAAATGAGAGCTGTAAAATCAAAATAAAAACAAAATTAAAAAATGTATGACCTCATAGTTAATGGCTGAGTATAGCAATGAGATTAAGTAATATTTTATTTTTGCTCTCTGGAATAGGTTTTTTATAGAAATGTGACGTTTAGAATTTCTTCCTTTTCTCCACCTCTTTTTCCAGGTTCTTCCCTGTGTTGGCCCCTGCTTCTTCCATTGTTTTTCAGTGCCCTGTTCCATGGGTCCTTAGTCGTACTTTAATACTGAACTTGTCCGTAAAATACTGTACATAGGTTATTGATTTTTGTATCCTTTAATTATACTCCTTAATGTTATCATTCTAACTAATTCCACTCCTCTTAGTAGTTGCAACTTGCCTCACTGGCAAAGCAGTTAGGGCTCAGTGACTCCAGCTTATGACAATTCTGACTTCTGAGGAGGTGCTTGGGGACATGTTGACACTGTTCTCAGTAGATGAGTCCACATATTCTGTAGCTCACCGAAGTATTTAAGAGTAGCACTTACAATCTTATTATGTTTTAGGTAGTAATTTAGCATTCTTTTGTTCATTTTTTTAAATTAAAAAATATTAAGTGCCCAATATGGACAAAAATTACATGAATTCTAAAGAAATTTACACAGATGAAATATCTGTATCCATCCCCCCCCACACACACACACCTCAATGCTTCATTCCTAGGTTATTTTCATGTTCGCTCATTTTAAAACAAAATAGATCTGATATAGGACTGTTAAAGATATTTAGCAAGCTAAGAATTATCCAGCTCAAGGAAAGGAAAAGTATTTAGTCAATTTACTGTGATTTTTTTGATAGAGCTATAGAGATAAGAAAAAAAACTTTCTGATAGTGTTGTGTATATAAAAATATAATAAACTTATAAGCTCTATTTGCATAGTAGGAAGATTAGGAGAGCAGGCTTCCAGTCAGGCTGTGAATATCCCAGTCTCTACACCTGTGAACTGGGTAGGTCTCTCTTATCTCATCTGTAAAACCAGCAGCATCAGTATCTATTACATATAATTTTTGTCGTTATATACAATGTCAGTATATAACATGCTCAATTAATATTGACTATTTTATTGGCATTCACACATTTACACATAACATGCATTTATTGATGTTGCTTTTAATGAATAAACTAACTTATTTTATTTGTATCCTGACCACTTTTTTAAAAATTGAGCTGATGTAGAGATTAAAGAGCCATATAAAAGAGAAATTACACAGAACAAGTAAAGAGCATCGAGTTCTCTGAATGAGGTTAAAATTGTAAATTAGTGTGTGTACAGTGAGCTGACTGTAATTTAGTTATGATTTCTGATGGCAAATGGAAAAGTGAAATTTACTCCATTATAGCATTTTCTTCCCTTCTGCAATTCTTGCAAACATTTCTTTCCTGTGACGTTGACAAAATGATAGTGGATGATATTTCCAATTTTACTATATTCTTACCATCATGAAAACATTTGCCAAGGATCTTAGTTTTTATTTATGTCATTTTATCTTCAATCCTGTTATAATGTTGGGAATGAGAAGAGAGCAGGCTGTCTATGTCACACGAGCCCGTCATTAATAGTAGTGAAATGCTGAGAACAGGGCCACTGTCACATCACCCTTTAAAAGCAAAAGACATAAAAGTCAACACTCAGTAATGTATATACTTTATTGGGTTGTTAATAATTGTTGACGTTCCATTTGTAATCTTGTTATCAAGTCATAATTATAATTCAAAAAATAATGATTCGTCAGGACCAAATTCTATTAATATTATTACCTTAATATTTACATTTTTACCTTTCAGCTGAGCTTTAAATAACTAATCAGCTTATTATATAAGAATCAATTGCGTTACCTTGTATTTTACAAAATGGCATTTTATAGATTAAAAGGCAGTCAAGACATTAAACTTTAGAATAGCTCCTAAGTAGAGAGTCCATGTGGGTGGGCGTAAAAAGAGCATATAATTCAGAGTATAGGGAAACAGATGGGAGTAAAGTGTATCATATTACTTCATAAGCAAAACAGAACATGCCCTTCAGTCACTGTTTCTCTTCTGCTGGAAGTTAATATTGCTGAATTTTGTGACCTCCATTGTATTTCTATCAACTTTAATACAGCCACACAAGAAAATAGACGTTTATGCACTTGGACCATCGATGACATCTGGATGTTCCGGTAAATATTAAGACAATAAGCAGAGAAAAATGGTATTCTTATTATTTTATCACTAGCTGCTGCTGCGTGTGTGCTGCACCGTGCGCGTGCACGGAAAGGACATCCTTTGCTATAGTGTGTTATTTGCTGATATATTTATAAAAGACTATTAGAATGAGTCATTATTCTCTGGAAACCAGATTCTCCCTAGTGGCTTCCTCACTGCTGAGTGTGTTACTTGCATGTTAACCATTTCAGGGATCTGATGAGTCACGTCTTTAAATAACATTCACACAGAACTTAAGCTTTTAAATACATAGAGAGCCCTAGGGAAGAAAAAAGGAAAGGTACTGCAATTTACATATTTAGGGATGCTTCTGTTTAAAAAACTCTGAACTTAGCCTCGAGACTTCACGTCCACGTCCAGGAATCAAAGGTCTCTGAGGATGAGGACATTTGTCTCTCAAGCCACAGCAAACTTGAGCAATTTGTGCTTTCCACGCATGACAACAAAATTCTGCTTTTTCACATTCGTCCCGCGTGGCCAATGCTGTCAGGGTGTAAGTCTCAGCTCCCTGGGACTCGGATTTGACTGGTCTGGGTGGTGACATCACAATAGTTTAGTGATGCCTGGCAATGGTGAGGTTTATATGCGCTACATTCTAAAATGATACAAAGGCCTTCGAATAAGCAAATCCACTTAATTTTTCCCTCCTGTAGTTATTTTAGGCTTCATATTAGATATATGGAAAATTTCTCTGTGCTTGGCTAGAGAGCAGAATTTTTCCATGTGAAACTCAAGTACACAATCAACCATCCACTTCACTCATT
Source organism: Hipposideros armiger (assembly GCF_001890085.2). Taxonomy (NCBI): domain Eukaryota; kingdom Metazoa; phylum Chordata; class Mammalia; order Chiroptera; family Hipposideridae; genus Hipposideros; species Hipposideros armiger. The sequence continues at coordinate 356,992 of NW_017732318.1, forward strand.
TTCTGATCCTCTTTTCCACCCATGACAACATAAAGCTGATGAGTGTGCTTGGAAAGTCATCATGGGTAGGAGGCTTGCTTTTCTTCTCCAAAATACTCACCCCACAATTTATCCTTGTGGGTGACAGAAGAACAGAGTTGTCTAATGGTCAAAAATACTGGAAGGTGTTCCAGCTCAGAGATGTGGCGTCTATTGTGTAGGAGTCCTCTCTTATTTCTGGGACGCCACCCCCACCCACTGGAAACGCTTGCTGAAGATTTCCATCTTGATTATGTCATTCTACTGGCTCTTCTATTTTCACTGGAAAGGAGGATGGAGCCAGCTGATTTTATCACATTTGCTTCATAACAATCTAATAGTTGGAAAACTTCATCTAAAATAACATCAATATCATTATAACAGTATTTGGTATCTGATATTCACGTGTATAGTGTGTGTGTGTGTGTGTGTATTAGATTGGATTCATGCCAGAGCCATTAAGTTTATTCAGGAAATATAATAGCAATGTTATATATAAGAGGCCTGGACTGAGTGAATAGATTGGGGATCTGAATTTTAATAGAAGCCGGTTGCTCAATTTGGAGGTATGGTCTGAGATAGAAATATGTTCCACCAGATCAATGCCTTCTGAACTGTTTGAGAGCATTATTGATTACTTTTTGATAGTTACAAAATTATGGGTTTTGTTTGTGTGCCAACATAGAGGGGCACACATTCAAAAAGCCAAGTATATATCTATGCATCATATTATACATAATCATATACAATAATAGCTTGATTTTTAAAACAGAAAGGCAACAAAGAAAAATTGAAAAATCTATAAATTTATATTCTACATTTATGTTGTATCAATATATCGTAATAGAGCACAGGATTTAGAACTGGGTTCAAGTATTACAGACAACTATATCTACAGACCAGAAATCTCACAAAACTTAATAGTTGATACTTTATCAAAATAAGGATGTTTCCTGCGAATTATCTATGCTTCAGTTGATTTGTCAAACTAGAAAGTATAGGCTATAGCCTTCTATTCCATTTTTCCAAGAAAAGTCAGATATCAGAGGTGTTCCTAAAGTATACTGAATTAAGTATTTATTCAAAAATATAATTACAAATTTACCTTATAGCCCTGAGATTTTTTTCAATTTTTATGTATATACAATGAAAACAATGTTTAACTCAGCATTTTTCTGAGGATTTTGTAAATCAACTTTATAGAAAAAATGCTTGGCATCTAGGAACTGCTCAGGAAAAGTTAGCAACTATTATTTTAACTAAAGTACCGATTATTTTTAAATGATAGCATTTATTCGACAAGCACTTCATACCTACTATTTTCTAGGTACCAGGCAAATTTCTGGAAGAACTGTAGAGGCTCTGGAACTACTTTCTTTTCTTTGGTATTGAGTTGCTGCATATCAACTAGTATCCTGATTTGTATTTATCTGAACGTTCTCATGGATCTTTTAGGATCTGCAAACTGCAATTTCACAGAGATGTGTTGGTGTTTGACAACTGGTTCTCCAAAAGGAGAGAGCTAGAGAGAGAGTGCACATGAGAGAGAAGTTGAGAGAGTCCTGATTGGTAAAATCTGCCCATTTCACTGGTGTAAGCTCTCCTACTGTGGTTGATATAAAGTTGCCAGTATGAGTTCAATGAACACAGAGTTGAAAGCAATGCTAAAAATCGGCTCTCACAAGTCAGTCTGAGATGGCTACAATACCTCCCTGAATGTAAAGCTTGTGAATGATGCTGTGTGGCAATTTGAAAGAAAGCAATTTTTATCTTCCTGATAACTATCATAACACCAACAGAAGTGTCTTTGTGCCAGAAGCCAAACATACCTTTAATAGGACACATAATAATATCAAGTATAAGTTAAAACTGTCTTATGGAAACGAAAATGAAGTGAAAAACGTATTTGTTTTGGACTGGAAGTTAGAAATGCAAACATAGTAATAAAGTATAAAGATGACACAATATTTTGTTGTTTTGTTTTTAACAGACATTTATACAGCAATTCCTATGCACCAGGCATGATTCTAAAAACTTTGTAAATGCTAACTGATTTAAATAATAGCTAATTTGAAAAAGTAACTCTTGAAAACGAACAGTCTTGGAATATAATAACACTTGGATAAAAATAGTCAAATTCTGCAAAAGAGTAGAAGTGACGTGGCTATGTGGAGAGGCTAGAGACCAGAAAATCTATAAGATGGAAGCTGTAATCTTCCCCAAGAAGAATAAGAGCCTGAATAAGGAAAATAATGAACATAGTAGGAAGTAAAATTATTTAATTATAAACAAAATAATAACAGAGTAATAAAATTCATGAAATAAATAATAACATAATAAAATAATGACAAGGAAAATAGCTGTGATTTATAAAGCACATATGCCCAGGCTGTTTTGCAAGTATTTTTTTCAGTTGTTTATGTTTTCATTCATATTTTGAGTACCTCATTATATACTAGGTACTGTGGTCATTCCATCACGTGATGATGAGCACACTGAATGAGACAGGTCACTGCTTTACTGGAGCTTTCACTCTAATTGGGAGCTTCTTTTCTGGGCAGGTTAGGGTTCATAATGCTAGCAGCAGCACCAAAGACATCCCTAGAGTTTGTTGGCTTTCAACAAACAGAGTTTGTATCTTCTTCACACAAATTCTAATGTTGATATTCCTCTTCAGCAAATGGTCTATGCCACAAGAGCATTCAGACATCCAAGCAAATTCCATCTCATGGCTTCCTTCTATCTTCTGCTCCTAAAAGTCCTTTCCATTCAGCAAATGGAGAAAGGTGAGTCATATGAGAGGATTTGAAGTTCTGTGAGAGGCACATATTGCTTTTACTCACCCCCCATGGGCCATGTGCAATTGCAGAGAAGGCTGGAAAAGCAAACCACCTTTTCACTGAGAGGAAAGCTTGCTAAGTCTGAGGAAACAATAGTCTCTAGCATATACTCAATTTCTTAGTTAATGTTCACAGTTCTATATATAGATAAAACATTTGCATCCATTTTATTGATGAGGAAGCAAGCTCAAACACAGGTTATGTAACTTGCTCAAGTTAGCATACTTAGTTTATGTAAAAGTTGGGATTTGACACCAGGTCATGATCTTACTCCATGAGATACAATTGGCAGAGGTTTTTTTGTTTTTGTCTGCTTGTTTTTTGGTCTTGTTTTGGTTTTTAAACTTTGGGGAAAATAATTTAGGTGGCTTGAATAAAAAATTTTCCAAGAAAACAAGCTCCCCAACATTTAGAATTAACTCCACTATCAGGAACCCAGGAAGAACAAATTATGTAAGAATTTTTGTCTATCCTTTATTTTCCAATATGAGAATTTTATGTAAGTAGTAGAAAAATATTTGATAAAGTCTCAGGGATAGGCTTTATGCAAAACATATTCTTCTAAATAAAATATTCTTTGCCATCAGTATTAGTAAAATGCTGCCAAGGCTGAAGCCATAAACCTTCGCAAGGAACACAGAACAATTGTTTTAGTGCAGTTCAGCGAGGTATTTGAAATACCATTCTGCTATCTTTGGAAACCAACAACATATAGGTTTAAAATAAGGGTAAATAATAACTGATCTTGAAGCTCATATTTCAAATTCCACCCAGCTCATGCCAATCTGAAAGTCACTAACTTGATTTAAGTCTATGCAGCAAAACTCCATTTGTCTTTGAGTTGTCATTTAGTTCTCTACTGCAAATTCCTAAAATATTTTCCTGGAACATGTAGAACTTGAAATATCCATAAGGCATTTCAAGCAGCTAATAGACATAGTCATTAATATTAAGAAAAAAATCTGTTTCATTTATCTATTTAGTTTTATTAGCAAATGTGAATTTACGAACACATATTTCACATCCAGTGGTTCTTAACCTTCCTAATGCCGCGACCCCTTAATACAGTTCCTCATGTTGTGGTGATCCCCAACCATAAAATTATTTTCATTGCTACTCTATAACTGTAATTTTGCTACTGTTATGAATCGTAATGTAAATATCTTTTCGTTTTCCGATGGTCTTAGGCGACCCCTGTGAAAGGGTCGTTCAACCGCCAAAGGGGTTGTGACCCACAGGTTGAGAACGGCTGACATACACCATACTACGCAGTACTACATAGTGAAGTAATTTTATACCATAATAGTCAGATACTTTTATTAAGCTCTTAGGCTTACTTGAAAAGTATTTTCTTGGTACTTTGATAGGATGGTAATAGGCACTTTAAATCTCAGATCAGTAGATAGAAACACTTATTTTACATAGAGAGAAGCAAAGAGATTTTTTATTGTCTTAAAATTCATTTTGCTATGTCATAGGAACTCATTCTGAAGTCTCTTTTTTATCATGCAAAGAAATGCTATAGTTGAAGTTTCCTACAAAAACAACTAGCTGACCAAAGATGGTACCGTTGTCTAGAAATTAGCACTGGGAAGAAAATAAGCAAGACTCAAGTATTTGTAGTTTACACATCTGTCTATTTAAAGGACTTCCGACCCCTTAGCCCTGTGCTGTTGTCAGGAAAGAAATGGAAAATTCAGTTACAATTGTCTAGTAGGTCTATCATTATTCAGGATGAAAACACAGTTTAGTCATTCACTAACTCAGAATTCTCTCTTTTTAGCAACTTAATACAGTATCATGAAACAACTGCCCCAGACAGTTTATAACAAGACTCGGTGCCAAAAATACATCACTTGTAGGGAAAACAGGAAACAGCAAAGAAAAAGTCAACTCTAACCAGTTTTCTGAGTCACCTCTTTCTGTGAATTCAGCTTGTCACAAAGCTCCACTTATTTATGAGAGTTTGAAGTGTGGATTAGAGGAAAGGATTGGAGTCCAATACTGCTGTTAATTTGTCTAAGCCACCAGCTTCTAAGGGCTGGTTCTAGGCCCAATGACAAAGTGGCAAATACCTTTTTGACACCATCTCCTCTCCCCATTCCGTGCTCAGATCCTTCCCTTCCATAAGTAACCAGGGCCCTCATGCTTCATCTGTCTTTCCATGGCCTAATCCTTTACCCACTAAAACCAGTGCAGTTAGTTAACATGATAATTTAGTCAATGGACATGAGGAACTAGTGCCAAATGCAGACATACATAGAGGTTTTGTGCAAGATTGTTTGGGGTTACACAAACTATGCTGGGACTTCTTTAAGGGGAAAGATGGCCAACAGGTAACAGTTACCAAAAATAACAATCAGAATTTGTTCAGCATTTACTATGCTCAGGAAGTGGGCTAATTGCCATAGGTCATCTCATAATATTACAAGAACAACAGCAAAAAACAAAATGCTTAGGGAATTATGATATGTATGTACTATATTAAAATATATTATGTGTACATGTTTCAGCACAGGAGGAGGTTGAGGCTTAAATATTAATTAGCATTGCAGAAGATTCCTAGCCGATGTCTGGTGGAGCAGGAAGAAAACTGCAGGCCTGCGTGAATTCAGTCTGTTATTACACTGGCCTGCCTAGATCTTCACAGGGATATGCTGAAAGATGAGAATAGGGACATCATGTCAGAACTCCCAGGAAGTACTTTCAAAATTCACATACATGAATAGAACGTCCTGACTAATGTCATCAGTATTGACATCGTGTGTGTCATACAAATTTCACAAATGATTCTAACTCACATTGGATTGAGGACGCTCATTAAAGGGGTCATTGGTATGTGAAAACATGAATGAACACCAGTGTCATCTGATGCAGACTGGAAATCACAGGCACAAGTATATCTGGAACGTAAGCCCTGTAATTGAAGTACTAGCCACACCTCCCTCTAGCAGGCACAAGCCCACTGCAGGCAGGGCTGGACACTTGAGGGAGTTTCTCTGAGTAAGTTTCTATTGTAGCTGGGGAAAGGCCATTCAAGTGCCTTTTGGGACAGGCTGTTGAATGGGGATGAAACGCTCTGTGCTGTGAAGTGATTTAAATCTGCCTTTCCCTTTCCAGACCCCATGTCCTGTCATAATTCTTTCTTAACAACCCGTCAGCCACATTGCTGTTTGAGATGGATCCAAAAGTGGGAAATATGGTTGTCAATCTTGTCCCCGGCCTTGCTGTTTTACATTTTTTTTTGTCTGCTCTTTCCACATGAGGGGCGACCTGGGGCTCTAGAGTTCTGTTTGAGCAGGCTGTGTCCAAGTGGCCATGCTTATAGTGTAAGACACACTCCAGTTTGCAAATGGGCTTGAGGAGTCTGCCTTGCTCAGGTCTCGAGCTCTGCTTCTCTGGGTATCCAATTAACACATTTCTCTCATTTTTATTATTTTCTAGATGGGTTATAATTGGTTTTGACTTCCTGTCTGAGCCCTGTTGTTTATCCCCTGCGATATTCACTGGATACCTTGACAAGGAGTAATGCTAAGAGTAGAGGGAAGTGCATTGAACTCTGTCTTGGGCTGGTGATGAAGCAGCAAAAACGCCTTAGTTCCAACTGATGTAGGCTCCAGAGAAGGCCTCCACCCTCTTACATTTTTTAGGGCCCCCGTGGGGTGGAGGGGACTTTGTGCATGTCTTCAAATACTCTTTAATGCATTGTGAGCACAGATAGGCTACTCCTGTAGACCTTCTGCCAGGGCCCAAATGAGGGTAGAAAACAGATATTATTTAAAATGCTGAAAAGTATTCAAGTATGAGGTCATAGCTCGTATTGTATCTCATATCGTATATGTTGAATTCAACCACAATAATCGTGGATTGAGTTAGTAGGAATAAAAACAGTTTCACACATTTGGCCAACTTTTATACTCCTTTCTTCTCCTAACTGGTTTCTTTTGCTTTGCGTTATTCAGGCAGGGGGGACAGGAAGGTAAGAATGTGACAGATGTGGCAGCACCTACTTCCTTCTGGACCACCCTAACGAGAGTCCTGGTGTAAAGAAGTAAATAAACTGTGTTTGCCATTGCTCAGCGCTGTGGGGGAAGGGCAAGTGTTTCCAAACACCTGAGAGCACTAGAGATTTAGACACCTTTTAGAAAGGATTTGGGGGTCAAAAATAATCATATGTCATGAACTGACCACCCAGGATCAAATGATAGAATATACACCACACACGATGAAAGTGCCGAGAGAAGAGCACCTCAAAACATGCACCTGCACCTTGCACCATGTATTTTCATAAGAAATTTTCAGTAAAGACAAGGTAACCCTTAATTGACTAATGAACTGTTACCATCACCCAGTGGAATGAAATTCATTAAAGGAGTTAAATTAGGTTACGCTATATTAAAGCAAGTTACTCTTTATACACACTTGTTGTTTGGATTAAGATTGTTAGAGAACTCTGCTGATGATAATGACGTCTCTCAAAAGATGTGCTCAAAGCTACAGACTGTAAAACTCATAGATGGGGATGGCAAGCTTAAAGTTTATGTAAATAAGCTCTTTTGGGTCTGGGAATAACTTCAATTTTATCCAGGAACCTTTACCAGCATAGTTGTTTTGCTGCTGAACACTTTTCCATTAAAATAATAGAATCTAGGGTTTTCATGTACACATTAAAGTATTTTAATGTAATGTCATCATTCAGAATTTTAAATATTAAAATAATTATTTTATGTTTGTCATATTTATGTGAAAAATAATTAATTTTTTAACATTCGTGTATAAGGTGTGAACAAAAATGCAGACACATTGATAACTATAATTAGTTGAAGTCCTCATATTATGTATTCTTAAATGCAGAAAGTAGACTACAGAGAACTATGAATGAGAATTTGAGTTACTTAAATGTTATTAAAATTACAAAATGACTTCTTTGTTACCAGAAATTTAGCTTAATTATTGAAGAAATAGGTCACAATTCTACTTATTATTGTGACATTATTTCTCATAATGGGTTGAATGATTTTCTTTCAGCTTTTTTTTCATATTATTATGTGTGACTAGCTTGTATTGACTATTCATAAAGAAAACTTAGTAACCAGATATATTACAGATTCCTAGTTAATTAAAATTGTATAATATAAATTGACTAGGAATATAAATATAGCCTTCCAATTGTTTTTGGACTATCACCTTCATGGTATAATAAATACAGTTTTCCTAATGAGATAATAAAGCAGAATTATATAGTGATGTGAAAACAAACTTGAACTTTTTTCCACCATGATTTGCAATGAAATATTTGGGTAACAAAAAGGAAGTCCTCTACAAGTGTCTAGTCTATTATGCTACCTGTATTTTCTAATATCTCCATCACATTTCATTAATTAGTGAGCTCTTCTCAACATGAGCTACATCATATTAAGATTGGAATTGTTAGTGTCTATTAAAGTGCCTGAAACATGGTAGGTATGAAACAATAAGAATTCCATTTTCTTTCTGAGATTCAGTGTCTTCTCATGATAACATAAATAACATTTATAATACATTATAATGCCATACTATAAGCTTTTAACTTATAAAACAATGCAAATCTTATTAGATATTATTAAGCAGATTCTATTTATCCTTTAAGATTCAGCTTAAATCATTCTTTCTGAAGATCTGATTACCTCATCTTACAATTTTCCTTTCCTACACGCCATTTTTTTTCTATTTAGGTAACAAATAAATTAAATATAGGCTAATGCAATCTTAGAAATAAGAGAGGCTTTAGTGCATTATATGTGTTACATGAAGGAAGAGTCTCAGGCCTCAGGAGACACAGTGGGGAAAACTGAAATCTTTGACTCTCTGGTGACTATTCTTTCTATGACTGTACATGATGAGGAACTGAATGACAGGCCATGTTAAAAACATCTCAATCTATTTATCTGTAAAATCAACGCACATTAAAAAAAGCTCTCTAGAGAATTTTATGTTTCAGGATTGATCACAATATGTATGCCATATTGATCCTGCAACATGATTGTTCATTCCTGAAAATGTTACAGATAAATTATACACCAGGGGAAACTGCCTTCAGAAAAATGTCTCCATATGAGCAGATGGCATTCTTCCCACTTCAAAAGGAAAAATGAAGCCATCAGTCATGACCAGCCTTAACCCAACTCCCCCAAGAAAATAAACATTCCCACTCTTTCTTATGATAATACTAAGGGGAGGAGGAAAGAAATCCTTATGTTTGTTCAAACAGATTTTTCATTTGAGTTTTTAACCAAATACTTTTCTGTCTTCTCTGATACTTTGCTTCATAAATTATTCCCACTTTCCACTAAATTTTCACTTTCTCCCTCCCTATTACCCCATTTCCTATCAGCATATTTAAGTCAGCCTTCTAAATAAGAATTCTTGGCTCTGTGGACCCCTGTTGTTATTCTCATCTGTTTCTCCTTTTTTTCTCTTCTTGGAAAAGGCCTATCTATTTACTCTTCTTTTTTTCTAACTTGATACCAATGGCTTAACTTGCTGATTTAGGAATGTATGCAGGTTTTGAAGGATGTGATTATTAATTTTATATGTCAATTTGCCTGGATCATGGGATGCCCAAATATTTGGCACAATAGCATTTCTACATGTGTCTGGGAGGGTATTTCCAGATAAAATTAGCATTTGAATAGGTGAACTAACTCAGTAAAGTGGTTTATGCTCCCCAATGTGGGTAGGCACCATCCAGTCCAATACACTGAGGTCCTGAGTAGAACAGAAAGGTGAAAGAAGAAAGAAATCAGCCTTCCTTGCCTGATTGCTTCAGCTCAAACATCCCCCTTCTTCTATTCTTGGGACTCCTGGTTCTCAGGCCTCAGACTTGACTGGATACAGCATCAGCTTCTGTGGTTCTTAGGGCTTTGGTCACAGATTTGATTACATGAGGAGCTTTCCTGGGTTTCTGGTTCTGTAGAGAACCCTGATGATAGGCAGGGTCTGAAACTTCTAGGCAAGTGGAAGGCTTTGATGTTCATGCTTCAGGAGCTTCATAATAAACCTGTCTTTGCCTACAAATCTATTTCTCTTTTCACCAACTACTGAGATTGCTCTTGTTATAGGCACCTAACACTTGGTGCTAAGAGGGAGAGTGCCCTTGAAAATGTGTTTGGATGAATTTGTAATTATATGTTCAAACTACCCATCTGACAGCACTTCAAAGGTGTCCCTTTTTTGTCACCTGGCAAAGGTGACATATTCAGCATCTGATTCTCATTCTTTGGTAAGTAACCATTTTTCCTGCTCACCCAAAAACACTTCCCAAGGTTTTAGCTCTTTCATGTATGTTTGTTGTTCTGAAATTCAGGGAGGATGATCTCAGTGCTGGGTCTCTTTATATATAATATTGGGTTGTTGGTAAAGTCATGGCACATTTTTGCAACAAAAAAAACATAGAAAAAATATGTCATGACTTTTCCTACAACCCAGTATATTCTGCCTGACAGCTGGTGATTTCTTGCCATGCAGATTCATATTTATTTGCAGATTTTGAAAATTTTCTTCTATTTCCCCTTTGTTATTTTTTTCTTAAAGTTTATAAATAAAATGAAGTATTCTATAATATGTGTAAAATGATATATATATATATATATATATATATATATATACAAAATTACATAGATTTATTAAAATCTATAAAAGAATATGACAAAACAACATGGTTATTTTGGGGAGATTTTGTATGACTGAGGAAAAGAGTAAAAGGGGACATTTATTTTCAGCCTTTATAAATAACTTGTTATATAATTAACATAGAATATACTGAACATATTTAAAGTTTACACTTAAGCAAATTTTAACATATGTATACTTCCATGAAACCATCACCACAACATAATGAACATATCCATTACTTCTAAAAGTTTCCTCTTGCCTCTTTATAATGCCCCCCTGTTTCCTTTCCACCCACTTACATACCTATTACATATCTTTCTGTAGCTGTCAATTAGTTTGCATTTTCTAGAATTTTATGTAAATGGAATCATAGAGTATATATATATATTTTTTTTGTCTGGCTTCTTACACACCATTTAATTATTTTGAGATTCATCATCTTGTATCAACAGTTAATAGTTCATTAGTTACTCTGCTGAGTTTTAATTAGTATTGCATTTAATATATGTGAAGATCAATGTAGAGAAAACTGACATCTCAACAATGTTGAGCCTTCTATCCAATGCTCATATTTAGGCCTTTTCAAAACTCTAACAACAGTGACTTTTAGTGTTAAGTATAGAGGCCCCATATATCTTCTATCAGATTTACCCCTAGTTATTGCATGTTCTTGTGTCATTTAAGTATTGTTAAATTTCAATTTCTGATTATTTTTTATAATAAACAGAAATTTAATCTATTTATGTATATTGATCTTATATCCTGCAACCTGCAAAACTTCCTTATTATTTCTAGGAGCTTTTAGTAGGTTCCATTGTATTTTCTACATATATGAACATGTAGCCTTTAAATAAAGATAATTTCATTATTTCTTTAAAACCTGATTGAATTTTATGTTCCCTTTATTTCTTACTGCACTGACTACAACCTCCAGCACAATTTTGAAAAGGTATGGTAAAATCAGACATGCTTTCTTCTTTCTGTTTTTATAAAAAGCATTCAGTTTTTCATACTTTATGTTTTCCATGAAAGCTCTTTATCAGGATGAGGGATTTCATTGATATCTCTAGTTTCCTGAGTGTTTTAAACAGGAGTAGATGTTAAATTATGTAACATGCTTTTTCTGCTTCTATTGAGATGATCATTTTTAATCTGTTAATATGGAGAATTATTGATTGCTTGTTAAATGTTAAACCAACCATACTTTTTCTTCACTTGATTACAGCGTATTAGCATTTTTTATTATTGTTGGATTTGATTCATTAGCAATTACTTTAAATTTTTTGCATCAATGTTCATGAAATGTATTGATCTGTAGTTTTCTTTAGGTATGTTTTTCTGCTATTAATAACAGAATAATGCTGGCTTCATAGACTGATTTAGGAAGTATTTCCTCTTCACATTTCTAGAAGAGTTTGTTTTGAATTGCTATTATTTCCTATTTTAATGTTTGAATTCATCTGATCCTGGATATTTCTTTTGGAACAATTTTAATTATAAATTCAGTTAATTTACAGATATTAATTATTAAGGTGAACTATTCCTTAATGAGAATGTTTTGGTGGTTTGTTCAATAAATTTGTCCATTTAACCCACATCATCATATTTAGTGGCATTAAATTGTTTATAATACTCCTCTATTAACATTTTAATAGCTGTAGGCTCTGTAGTGATGTCACTTCTCCAGTTCTTGCCATTGGTAATTCATGTTTTTTCTCTATTTCTTTTTT
>NW_017732318.1:369352-376737 GCF_001890085.2 Hipposideros armiger
GACAGCCCAGCTCCAGGTTGAGCTGTTGTTCAGCATCTTAGCTGTGGAGGGCAGTGTCACTGGCCCTCATATGTGGGATCTGAACCGGGGCCCTCTCGCGTCGCAAGCCAGTTCTTAACCATCGCGCCACTCGGCTGGCCCTATATTGATCTTTTTAAAGAATCAATTTGGTTTCAGTTTTTCCTCCAATGTTAGTATGTTTTCATATCATTAACTTGTGTCCTATTCATTTTCTTTCTTTCTCTTACTTTGGGTCTAACTTCTCTTTTGCATTTCTATGGTTAATGCTGAGGTAATTGATTTGGTATATTAGTTTCTAACAGAAGGCCTTTAATGCTACAAATTGTCCTTTTAACTACTGCATCATTTTTGAAATGCTGTGTTTTCATTAAATTTTGTACAAATATATTTTAATTCCCTTTTTCGATTACCTGTTTGGTTCATGGGTTATTTAGAAATCTGTTGTTTAGCTTCCTATATTTGCAAATTTCTAGACATCTTTCTGATATTAATTTCTAATTTAATTATATTATGGTCAGAGAACATACTTTGCATTATTTGAATCATTTCAGATCTATTGAGACTTTTTATGCTCCAAAATGTAGTCTAATTTTCTCTTAGTTATACAGGTTAGCCATGTGGTATGAGGGTGGGCTACATAGGGGCATGAATCCTGGAGTGTATATTGGCTATCATAAATTTCTATTATGTACTAGTCTACATGCACTGGGGACACCACATGTTCTCATGGAACCTATGCTGTATTCAGGGGTGCTAAAATAAAAATAAATAAATCAATAAATGAACAAATTAATTATAGATTGTAATAAGTACTATGAAACACATAAATAGTATGTCGTGGTAAAACATAAATGGGCTGTCTGGTGCTATTTTACTCAGAATAGCCAGGGACAGACTGTCAATATAAGGACAACTGAGTCCAATGGATAAAATATATCAGCCATTCAAATAGCTGAAGTAAGAGAAATATCAGCAAAAGGAATATTGGAGAGAGCTGGGTGTTGGAGAGACAAAAGTATGGATTGAATTGTGCATGGACCTTAAGGGAATATATGGTATGGCATGTCTTGGGAAAAGCCGCTAGAAACCATATGGTCAGTTATTTCAGTATTTTTCCCTGTAAACTAGAAAATGACTGATTATATCAAGCAGGAATGGTGATAAAAACTTATTTACTATTAAAAAAATAAATTAATCTTTCTGTTGCTCGGAGCAATGGAGCCTAAGGTAAAGGAAAGATAATAGTTATTTAACCAGACAGAATAAAAGTTGACACAAGGATACCAGTCAGGAGGCTACACAGTTTTCCAGGAAGACTAAGTTGCTAGAAGTGAATTCAAAGAGAAATATATATACAGTATAATAAATGTTTCTGGGGGTAGACAAACTAGATTTGTTGATGGATTGGATAGGGAAAGTGAAAGAAAAAGCAAATAAATCTCACAAACATCCTGCTAAGTGAAAACAGTCAAGCACACAGGACTACATATCTGTATGATCCATTAATATGAATTTATAGAAAAGGTAAAACTTGTGACAGAAAGCCAATCAGTAGCTATCTACTGCTGGTGGTCATAGAAGGGAATCAAGTCTAAAGTGTTGGACAGATTATTTAGGATAATTGAAAGTTTCTGTATCCCATTGTATTCCAGGTTCTATGATGACATACAATTCCTCAAATTCATATAACTATACACCTACATTGAGGAAATTTTATTGTATGTAAATTATACCACAACTATTAAAAAATATCAACTATAAAATAGAACATATTTGCAAATGTCATTATAGATAAGGACAGTTAATTATTTTAAGGTACAAAGAACAGGTAGAATTTTGTATACCCTAAATACACCATAAACACATCTTTTAAGGATATAAAACATTATAAGAGTGGACTAAAAAGAAGAGAATACAAACATTAACAAAGTAAATTTAAATGGCCAAAACATAGAAATGTAGACATCTGCTTTAGCTACTAATTGTAAAGCTCTGGGAAACCATTGTTTTTTCCTTATAACATGAATAGGCTGGAAAAAATTTGAAAATCAGGGCCTTTTCTTAGACCAAATTTAAGTCACAGGGCAAACTGCCACCCTGAAATCTGGAGAGTTGGTGCATCCAGAGAGATACAGTACCTACTCTGCTTGGAACAGAAGTCACCAGATTCCCTACATTGGTAGGAGGCCTTGAATATCATTTTTAGCAAATTTCTGGAGGTTGGCTATGGATTATTATGAGGATAAAAAGCTCCTGAGGCCACAGAAAGTCCTATAAAGTACATTCTTAGAGCAGAAGAGAATTAAACTAGAAATCAATAACAGAGAGGATGCATAAAAATCCTCAAATATTTGGAGATTAAATATCACATTTATTATCAATACATGGGTCAAAGAAAAAGCCTCGAGTTATGTAAAAATATTTTGAACTAAATGGAAATAAAAATATAACTTACTAAAATTTATGGGATGCAATGAAAACTGTGCTTAGAGGGAGATTTATAACATTAAGTAACAATAACATTAAAGTTTATAACATTAACTTTTCTTTCCTATATATATATATATATATATAGGAAAGAAAAGTCTAAAATCAATAATCTAAGCTTGTACCATAGAAAATTAGGGAAAGAAAACCAAATTAAACCTAAACCAGGCAGAGCAAAGGTAATAATAAATTTTAAAGGGGAAATCAATGAAATTAAAATCAAGAAAATAATAAACAACATCTTCAAAACCAAAACTTTGTCCTTGGGAAAAATCATTAAAAGTGATTAAATCCTAGCCATGTAAACCAAATTAAAACAAAATAAAACAAACAAAGAAACAAACAAAAGACAAAAATTGCCAGTGTCGGAAATAATAGAGGGGCTTCACTACTCAATCCACGAAAATTAAGTGATAATAAGGTAATACTATAAACATTATGTCTATATTTTATTAACTTAGATGATATGTACTAATTCATTGAAAGACACCAACTACAAAAATTCACTTAAGGAACCAAACTTGAATAACTCTGTATTTATTTACAAAATTTAGGCACACACACATGCACAATTTCCAAAAAACAAAGTACCAGGCCCAGATGGTTTTAACAGGGAATTATGCCAATTATATAAGAAAGAAATAATATTAATTTTACACAGTCTTTATGAAAATAGTAGAGAAGGGAACACTTGATAATTCATTTAAGAGGCCAGTATTATTCTATTACTAAACCCATATAAGATATTACAAAAACAAAAACAAACAAAAAACCCTACAAACTCATGTCTCTCATGATCATAATCATAGACCCCCAAATCCTTAACAACATATTAGTAAATTCAATTCAGCAACATATAAAAGTATAATACATCATGAACAAATGTGATTTGTTCCAGAAATGCAAAGTTGACTTGATATTTGCATATTAATCATTGTAATTCCTTATATTGACAAAATAAATATGGTTATACTTATTGACATATAGGAAACATGTTTTACAAAGTTCAAGAGTCATTCATGATAAAAACTCTAAAAAAAATAAACATTGAAGGAAAATTCTAATAATGGTTTTACATGAAAATCCTATAGGTAACATTACACTTAATGAGACACTGAATACTTTGCCTCTAAAATTAGGAATAAGGCAAGAATGTTCTCTCTCACCACTCCCTTTCAACTTCATACTGGACAACTTAACTATTGCTAAATGACAAAAAAAAAAAAGGTATATGTGTGGAAAGGAAGAAATAAAATAATATTTATTTGTAGATGATATAATTGTAAATTTCACAAATTCAGTACAGGGTATGCATGTGGAAAGCTATAATACACTAATAAAAGAAAAATAAAATCTAAACATATTCTGTATTTGTAGGTTAAAAGACTCAATATTTTTAAAATATCAATTTTTTTTTTCAATTTGATCTATAAATACAAACCCAGCAATTTTAATAGATATTTAAAAACTGACTCTAAAATGTATAAGGAAATGCAAAAGATCTAGCTTAGACCATACAGTGTTAAAGCAGAACAAAGTTGGATGACTCAGTTTTCTGATTTTAAGAATTACTATGAAACTACATTAATCAAGACAATGTAAAATTAGTGAGGAATAGACACATAAATCAGTGTAACAAACTGAGTGTCCAGAATAGAACCACGCAAATATTGTCAACTTATTTTTTATAAAGGTCTAAAATTAATTTATTGAACAAAGGCTAGTCTTTACAAAAACTTTTGCTGGAATAAATAGGTGTCCACATTGCAAAAATAAGTGAACCTAGTCACAAATGTTCAACTTTCACAAAATTATTTCAAAATGCACTGTGGACCTGAATGTAAAATTCAAAAATAGAAAACTTCTACATGAAAACAAAGGAGAGAACCTTTGTGACCTTCGGTTTGGTGATGATTTTTTAGATATAGTACAAAAAGCCCAATTCATGAAAGGAAAATGTGATAGATTGGGCTTTAATAAAATGAAAAAAACAAATAAACAAAAGACCTTCTATTCTGCAAAAGAAACTCTTTGAAAAATGAATAGACAAACCAGAGTGAGAGAGAATGCTTTACAAAGCACTTATCTGATAAAGATTGTGTGTCAAACAACTCTTAAATCTCCACAATGAGAAGCAAACAACCCAATTTAAAAGTGGACTAAAGAGCTCAAGACACTCACTAAAGTAGATATAAAGGTGGCAAGATAACACATGAAAAGATGCTCAATATATTTTTTTCCCATTAGGAAAATGCAAACTAAAATAATATTATTAATACACAGCTATTAAACCGATTAAAATCCAAAACAAACAAACAAACTGGTGATACCAAGTGCTGGGAAAGATGAAGACCAACAGGAATTCTCATTTGTTGCTTCTGGGAGGCAAATCATAGTCACTTTAGAAGACAGTTCGTCAGCCTCTTATATAGGTAAAGCAAAATTAACATATGTCTCAGCTGTTATACTCCTAGGTATTTACCAACTGATTTAAAAATATATTTCCATGCAAAAATTTGCATGTAAATGCGTATGTTATCTTCATTCATATGCACCAAAAGCTGGAAATAGCCAAGATGTTCTTCAAGTGGTGAATGAATGAGTGAACTGCGGTACATGAGTGCTGTGGAATACTATTCAACAGTCAAAAGGAACAAGCTATTATTTCACACAGCATCATGAATGACTCTTAAAGGCATATTTCTAAGTATGGAATCCAGTCTGACAGGGCTATATCCTGTATAATTCCATTTTCATGGCAGCTTGGAAGAGGCAGAACTCTAAGAGATGGAAAACAGATCATCGGTTGCCAGGGGTTTTGGAAAGGGAAAGGGCTACTCCAGTGAAGCACAGGGGATTTTTAGGATGCTGAAACCATTCTGCATGATACTGTAATGATAAATATATGCCTCTAGTTCTGAAAATCTATATCATTTTATAGCAAGAGGGAACCTTAAGGTTTGTAAATTAAAAAAAAAATCCACTAGGAGGCTGTGGGATTTTGGACAGATTTCAGATGGTGCAAATATGTCTAACTGCGTTGCAAATATATGACACAGCCACACTGAAGGTGGTGGTAAGAGGGGTGAAGACCTCAGTAACTTTAAAAAGGACTGGGAACTGTCTAATGATAAAAAAAAAAAAAAATCTAATGGCAAAGGAAGCATACATCAGCACTGTAGTGTAGATAGTAATTTCTCAGAGAGATACAGGTTAACAATTTAAAACTGCTGTACATATATACTGGAAATGGTCAAATAAATAAATGAACAGTGGATGTTGGGAGTCATACATGTATATGTATGGATGTGTATACATATGCACTTAGTATACATAATATGTGTGTTTATGCATATGGACTGAAAATGTCATTTTGTAGATATAAAAAAGAAGGGGATTCATATTAAGCAAGCTCCAAAATATATTTATGTCATAACTCTTCTGAGTTTTACACTAACGATGTGTATCATTCGTCTATAGTTTTTCTTTAATTCTTTGCTGAGATTGATGCTCGTATTCTTGCTCAACAGCTATAGTGGCAGACTTTTTGTTGTTAATTTGCTGACATCATTTTGACACATTTGGTTATGGAGGTATTTTCCACAGGTTAGTAATCAGGTTTAGTGACAGGCAATGAAGCAAAACAGATCTTTAACCAAATAATGCAATCACAGCATGCTAATTCCAAACGATTTCTTTTGAATGTTAATTTGCTTCTGATTATATTATTGTTACAGGTTTGGGGTGCTTTGTTTGTTTGATGTTTGTTTGTTTACAAACAACCCCCCCCCTAAGATTTTACTTCTTTAGAGTAGTTTTAGGTCCACAGCAAAATTGAGAAGATAAAGACATCCATATATCCCCTGCTATCACACAGGCATAACCTCCACCTTTACAACATCCTACACTAGACTGATGCATTTGTTACAACCAATGAACCTACATTTTACATCATAATCACTCATACTTCATAGTTTACCTTAAGTTTTACTCGTGGTGCTGCACATTATATAAGCTTGTGCAAATGTATAATGATATGTATCCATCATTATAGTATCATACAACTTATCTTCACTGCCCTAAAAACCCCCTGTGCTCTGCCTATTCATTCACGTTGGGTTTTTGCTGTCTTGTGCTGACTGCAGGAACTAACTTAAACCTTACTATAAGGCCCTCTTTGGAATTTCTCTTCCACTAAATTGAAACCAAATTTACTTGCGGTACATTCAATTCCTCCTGGAGACAGTCAATACCTGAGGAGTCACGAGGTTCACACCCAGAAGGATTTATATAAAGCAAGGGAAAGAAACAACAACAAACAGCCTCTGATTGAGAATAATCAGATTTCACCTCTAAGTCTGTAGTCTGGCTCTTTGAGTTCCTGGTCTCTGGTTTTCTTCTATATATTTGCAAACATCTATGTTACCTCTGTCAATATGTATATTTTAGCTTTTTTTCTTTGTGTTTCATATTGGCTCTACATCATTCCCAATTTGAATATCTTTGAAGACACAAAAAACATTTGTGAATTGATCTGAAAGTAGAGGTCTTACACTTGACCTAGAATATTGGACTTTTAGGAGCTCCAACTTCCGGACTTAATGATAGACTTTCTTCAATCTCAATGAATTATCTAGACAATCGTGTAAAGTGATAACACCTCTCTATGATTTCGTGACCCAAGCTGAAATTGCAATACAGAAATTGACCTAGAATTTTACTTGGTCTTTAAGAAGTGAATAGGGAGGGGCCAGCCGAGTGGCTCATTTGGTTAAGAGCTCACTCAAGAGTTTGAGCTCTGAGCAACAGCGGTTTGAGTCCAGCCCGAGCTGAGCAGCCGCTGAGCTGCCAACAGGTAGCAGGATGGCTCAGCTAAA
>NW_017732318.1:377387-380835 GCF_001890085.2 Hipposideros armiger
AATTCCCCAGCACTGTTCCTATCCCCCTAATTCCCCAATAAAAATCTTTAAAAAAAAAAAAAAGATTTGCTTCTTGCCTCACAGATCCTATCAATAGGAAAGAATGAATATTATACAAACAGGTATGTTAATAACTATGAGAAAAAACGTTAAGGTGTTGTGGGAACATATTTTTTCCACAGTACTTTGAAAAATCATTATTAAAAATGAGGGTTAGAGTTTGTAAAGGTCAAGCCAAATTGAATGTATCAGACAGAATTGAAAATTCCTGGTAAAAAATGAATATATACCATTTTGTAATTAAATTTATTTCTTTTTAAAGATCAAAGCACCTACAGCAAATAAAATCCCAATTAATTCTTAAAACACTCTAGTCTTCCTTAGTAACCTATACCTTTTCATCCATATATACAACTGATCTGTTGCATCTCTGTATGTTGTATTTTAGCCTTTACAATATCTTGGAAGTAATGCATTTCATTAAATTATTACATTTTGTATAAAATTGGAATTGAATTTACCTTTTATAAATTTATGTGTGTAAAAGAGTAATTCTATTTATTTATCATAAATCTATTAAGAGACTGGCTCTCTTTGCACTGCTAACTTTTTTACTTAACCCATGCCCATCTTATCACGGCTACACATTAAATAGAGTTTGTAAGTATATCTTTATAAATACCTTGAGCACCAAATGTGCTAGATAATGTGGAATCAGCAGTAAATATAATAGACTGAGATCTTATTTCACAGAACTTTGAGCTTCATTTTGACAGGGGTGAGGTTGTAAGTCAGACCCACACAAATAATTAAGCAAGTAGCTATACAATTGTGACAAATGGCATGAAAAACAAGTTTAACAATGCTATCGAAGTAGTAATAGAGATGTGTAAATCAATCTGGAGTGTAATAGTCTATCTCTAAGAAAGTTGAATCTTAGACAAGAAAGGTGAGCAGGTGTTGAGAGGCAATGATTTGTGCAGCAGTAGTGGGAGGACGATTGGACAAAATGGAACAGGTAGAGATAATAACATGGCCTTGAATCTGAAAGGATTTGACGCTGTCCGGAAATGGAAAGAACCCAATTTTCTTGCAATGAAAGGATAAATGAAGAGATAAATATCTTCAACAATAGTTCAGATCAAGCTGGATTTTGCAGGTTATGCTTAGTACATGAATTTACTTTAAGAACACTGGGTTTTTAAGAAAGGGAACTCTATTAACAGATAATATTTTCAAAAATACAAGTTTTACTGCTGTTTGAGCAGAGGATTGGAGAGGCACAGGAATAGAACAAGACATATCAATTAGAAGGCTTTCAAAATAGTTCAAGTACCTTATAAGATGAAAAGGTGACTTTTCAATAAAATTTCACTCAAGGAATGGATTAAAAGTGGGTGATTACAGAGTGGTTTTAAGGGTGCTTCTCAGGTTTCTGTTATGAACACTGGATATGTAGTCACATCCATTGTTTCTATGAAGACTGGGAAAGAAATATGCTTGAAGGATGATATTGAAGTTTTAGTTTCACACATGCTATATTTGCAATATTTATGACACATCAAAGTGATGATAGACAGATGAATGTATGGGTCATTGCATAATCCTGGTATTTAAAGTTACAGTAGTGAGCAGTAATCTAGGATAGGGCATAGGTCCAGAAGAAAAATGCCCTGATAAGGAATCCCAGGTAATAAAATTTGGCAATTTTCTGAAGCCGCCAAGTTGAGGAAAAATGACAATAAAGACTTCAAGACACAGCCCAGAGAGTTGGTGAAAAACCAGGAATGTTTTATATCTCTGAAATCAGGAAAAAAAAATGCTTCCAAGACAGAATGATAAACTGTGAAGAATGCTACTGAGAAACCCATATATTTTAAATTAAATAACTTTCATAACCCCTATCACATTCACATTTTTTATCCTCCCCTTAATTCTCCCCAACTTAGAACAATTTCCAAAACAAAGCAAAATGTTTCTTGATCATTTGTGTTTTCTGTTTCTTTGGAAAGACATCTTCATGTTTCTACATAACTTGTTTATAGTTCTAGTTTTTTACCAATTAACTATAAATATACTCACCTTTCTTATTAAGAAAAAAAACATACCTTTTTCACCATATTACAAAGATATTTATATTTTAATACTTTTACTTGTTAACTGTTAAATTCTTGAGGACTAATTTATTGGAATCATCCTGTAATTGTTTTTTTGTTTGTTTGTATGTTTGTTTGCTTCCAGAAAATATTTTGTCTCGCCTTACTTTTGACTGATAATTTTTATTAATTTACATTAAGACCTTATTATTCTTTATACTTCATAAAGGCATAGTGCTTTTCACCCTATTTTCTCTATTAATTTTTGGTCACTTCTCTCCCACTTGCCGTTTTTCATTCAGAAATTTGTCAAAATCTTTACTCAGTTTATATCCACATTTATTCTCTGCAAACATACACACCAAATGTATTTACTTTGTCTCTTTTCTGATTGTTATTCCAAAATGTTCAGGAGATAACAAAGGCGAATTTATATGCTCAATCTTCCTTCTTGAACTGGAATCTTGTCCTTTGGATTTGCAACATGGACTGTCAGAGTGGGTTTAAATACTAAAGCTGATGGGGAAGATAAAGTACTGAGCAAGTGAGCTACTGAAGAAGCAGAGATGGGTAAACACAGAAGGGGGTACTGATCAGTAAGGAAGTTACGTGACTCAAAGCCTAGGCAGAGGGAGTTAGCTTTTTTCCATTGAAATTTGAAGTCTCCTTATCCCTTAGGAAATTTTAAGTTGCCTGGAGATTGTAGGCAACATGTAGGCTCCCCGTATAGTGTAAATTCAGGACAGCATTGTTAGTCATTTTCCAAAGGGTTTGTTTAATGATGATGAGTATTTGTTATATTTGAATACAATTGCTCTTTCCTGCTGTCTTGAAGGATATGATTTGTAATCATTCCAAGATCCATACCTTTTGGAAAACGGGTATTTTCAAGTTGAACATTTTCTACATATAAATTAATTTTTTCTGAGTAAACTGCCTCAAATTAAAATTCATTTGCCATGTATAAGCCAAAATTATAAAATATTCCTGAACTCACTAATTCCAGCAAGACTTTGCATCACTCAGAAATTCTTTCACAAACCTTGAGCATCCCTTATACACTTTTGCTCTAAATCATTTATAAAAATGTTAAACAAGACAGATGCTGGTACTGCTCCCTAAGGAGCGTTGGTGTTTTCACCTCTTTATTTAGAAAAGTGTCTACTTATGCCTATTGTCTTGCCTCTAGTTTTGTATCCATAACAAAACAGTTCCCCAGACCCCATGTGATTTTAAAAATTTTTAATACATTTTGGTACATAATTTCATCAATGATTTTTTTAGAAGTCTCAGTAGTGATAGCCACTGATTGCTTTTATTGACATGCCTTTGTGTGTGTGTGTGTGTGTGTG
>NW_017732318.1:381025-393668 GCF_001890085.2 Hipposideros armiger
CTGCTCAGCTCGGGCTGGACTCGAACCGCTGTTGCTCAGAGCTCAAACTCTTGAGCGAGCTCTTAACCAACTGAGCCACTCGGCCGGCCCCCATATACCCTTTCTTATGGGGCCCGTTAACTATTATAGTAATATGTTCTTTTGTTAGCTAATATTTATTTGGATCTCCCTTTACTAGATAATCCATTAATTTTCTTGGAATGCTGTTGGACTCTATTTCTTTAATTCAAAATATTTTATTCCAAAGACCCTTTTGAATGAGAGAGCAATTTGCTTAGGCATCCATAGTAACTTGTACATTTTAGGAATGCATTTTTTTCTAATGTATACCAACTAAATGTTTGTTTGAGGACTAATGTTTTTTGTTTTGTTTTATTTTACTTCTCAGAAATTTCTCTACATCTCCGAGCTGAATATGTCCAAAGTGTTTATAACATTGTTTCACTGAATAGCCAGTGTTTTTCACAAATCCCATGCAAGGTATTTTATTTTTTACCTATCCTCAAAGCAGGAAAATCGCATAAGAAGCTATGGATACAAATATATGGCATATCCTTAGCCCCCTATTCACTACTCAACCCACTTGGGAAGGGTTGTCAGATAATTTCAGCAGAAATGTAGTAAATCTCATAATATTAAACACAAGCATAATTTTTGTTTATTATGATGCATATAACAAACCTACAGAGTAAGCAAAAAATAGTTGCACACAATTCATTTCACACAATGTCCTTGATTCTCAAAAACAAAGCTAAACTATTTTTATCATGCAGTGGAAAGAAACGTGATGAGAGTCACCTGTATTTGGGTGTTTGAAATGCTTTTTTTTTCTCAGATGTGCAGCTGACAAAGGCAGGTTAATATACATAGTTCTTGGTCCAATTTCCCTCTCCAGATAAATTATTCCAGGTTCTTGCTTTTCTAACTTTCCCACAAGCTGCAGAAATAGGTTCACGACCCATCCTTCCTATTTCCTAACACCTACATTTGCTGCAAATGGTAACCCATTTATGAAAATGAAATGTAATGAAAATATCTGGCCATTCAAAAATTAATAGTCTTAGATATTTAAAAATTAATAAAATGCAGTAGAAAGACACTAAGTTAAGAGTTTGGGTCTTAACACTAGAGGGTGGACAAAGAGGTGGGGACAGACTCGCTTTCCATCTGCTCTGCAGCGTGGTCTCCCTCAATGACCACGAGCAAGCCAGCACGAGTTACCACTATGGGTTGGCATTTCATGTTTATGTGTCTTGTAAATAACGAAAATCCTTCACAGATTCTACTTACAGTTTGGCTTCTAGTATTGAGAGTCATTGTTAAAGGCTACATATGTTTTTGCATCTTACGTATTGTAAGGGTATTTTGGATGCTGAGAAATGATATTCAGGCAGAAAACTGAATGTGTGGATTTTGACATAGAACTTGAAGGATACATAAAATTCCAACCAGTGGAGATGGAAGAAGAGTGAGTGCATTCCAAGCAAAGAAAGCAGTGTGAGCTGAGGAGACAAAAAACAAGTAGTGTTTGGAAGAAAATAGTTCAGTTTGACTGCAATGTATACCGTATATGGAGTTTAATGGGAAATGGGATAAAAACATTGTGACCATGTTAGAATGTACCTCGTGGAAGCTGTGTGTGTGTGTGTGTGTGTGTGTGTGTGTGTGTGTGTGTGTGTGTGTGTGGTGGCTATAGGAAGCCTTTAAAGGTTTTAAGAACACAAGTCATGGTCAGAGGTGTGCTTTGGAAATCTACATCTGATTATTGTATGTATGATGGTTGGACTGGAGAGAGGCTGGAGGTAGGTAGTCCCTAAGGTAAAATATTGGTATTGCTAAGAGGTTAAAAAATATTTAAAAAGAAAGATCATGTTTTGGAGAAAAATATAATTAATTGATGTTTTATTTTTTGTAGCTCTTTTTACCCTGCAGACTTTCTATTAAATAAATGCCATGAATTGTTTCCGAGGGCAGACAGGTACTGTCTAATTAGAACAACTAAGTCATTGCTCAACTTTGGGTTTCAAATTATAAAGGTTTTTTTTTTGGACACAGTTTAGAGTTATTGGTACTTCTGTTTTCTCTGAAAATTGATTGGGCAGTTAGCAGCCTTAAGTAGTTGGGCATTCGTGCTCATTAGATTTTCTAAGGATGTGTGTCTATAGGACATAACTTTAGCAATTGCAGCCCTATACATCTTTGAAAGAAAGCTGTGATATTTCTGTTGCTTTTCTATTCCAAATCTGACATTTTCTTTCAAAGGAAGTTTGTATTGGCTCACTCTCACCTTGTTATTCAGAAACAGAGCTTCTTAGAGCTCTGATCCCCAGAGAGCTATAGATCAATGCGGTAGCTCGCATTTGTTTGAATGTATGTCAGGTAATCATAGAACAGCCCCTGACTATTGACTGAGCAAAGAGAAAGTGAAAAATCCTGATATTTTCCATTGGAACCACAAATTCTAAGGCTATTTCTGCAGTAAAATGAAAATGTGAGGTTATTTTTTGCTCATTTTGAAAACCAACTTGTTAATCTGTGACCCACAAAAATAAATTGTGGTTTGGGTGATCATTATGCTTAAAAGTCTTTATTTGCATTGCACTACTTTATTTCTATATTGTAATTTTCCCATGAGATGGCTAAAAGTACTATTAAATGTTGCTTGTTTCTATGCTGCCAACTTCTCTAAATATGCACTACTTAAATATTTTGATATATACTAATGCTACTGCTTTCATGTATACATATATCCCAAAATGGAAACCTAAAAGATGACTAATAATAGACCATAAAAAAATGGAGCAAAGTTAATAAAACATGAGATTTTGTACTGTTCCTGATTCCCAAGGCCAAGTATAAAAGCTCAGTTATCAGCCAGATGGTTTCATTTTGATACCAGATTATTATTAATAATATTAAACTAGTATGTGAATAATACTTTGTAACTTTAAAAACACATTCATATCTACTGTAATATCCTCATGATAGCCCTTTGCAGTATTGCAGTATCTTTTGTTCATTATCCCCTTTGTTCATTGAGCTCCAGAGAGATTGTTACTTTTCCCTGATCACAGTTAGAAATGCAGAGCTGGAACATGTTTCCTTCTCCGTCTAGCTGTGTCTGGGCTATTTCCCTTATACCTCCATGCTGCCTCCCTCCCTCTCTGACCTTCAGAACATCACTTGTTACCACGTCTTTCTCCAATCAGCTGCCTCACAATTGCATCTCCTGGTGACAAATGGGTTAGTCAGGTGGGTATCAATAAGGAGAAAACACCTCACAGCGCACTTTAAAATTTTTTTACAGTGAGTTGGGAACATCATCTTCGTGTATGGCATCCTGTCTGCTTATTTTTTTCAGGAGTGAAAGTATCTCTTCAGGTTTTATGCAAAATGAAAAGATCATTATGAATACCAGTTTAGAGTAGGCAGAGTAAATCTGTAAAAGACAAAAAAATTAATCACCTGTGGCAATTGCCATTTGAAGTTATCCTTCCCTCATTCTGCTCCAGCTCATCCCCATAAACACAAAGAGAGATCATATTGTTTACTGGTATCAAACTGCAGGATTTGGCTTGCCTCGGGCACTGCTCTAGCCTAGAATCCAAGCCACTACAAATATCAATTTGGAGTGCAGCTTCAGTGCTAGTGGAAAAGCTGTCACAGGCAAGTCTAAAATACTGAGAGTGCCGAGCTCCTGACATTGCTAAAGACGATCATGAAGACATTTATCCAGCCTCTCCTGCCTCCCCTTCGCCCAGCCCTTCAGAAGCTTATGTCAGGTGTGGCAGGCTCGGTGATGAATGGGTAGGAAATTGACAGGTGACGACAGGCGGTTGAGTAAGTGAAATCCACCATCGTTAATTCTTGTGATTTTACATTCCTGACACAATGAACTGATATTAGTATGTGTGGCTAAATAAACCACATTGAAAAAAGCCATTCACTAAACTATAGGGTCCAGTACAGAAAGTCATGCTCTCTTTTCTGTGAAATTTCTTAATTGCTGGACTTTTGGAATATGCTACATAATCAAATATACATTAAGTAGAGCTAAGTGGGATGATTAGCTGTGTTGTTTTTCTCTGGAATATATATCCAGAGTACTTAGCTTAAAGTCACGAGCCAGAAAAATCCCATTTCTCATAAATCTCTTCTAGACTAGACTAAAAAAGAAATCAGCTCATTGGAACTTTGATTAATGAGAAAAGGAGCAACATTTCAGGGTGAGTGCTTTATTCTATTGATGTCCATGAAATGTTGGTGACTGCATGACACATCCCAGTCCAAAGCAATTGAAAATCATTTTAACTTTGCTTTGTTTTGAGAGGCTTAAGGGTTATTGAGTTGAGAGAAATTGGACTGAAACAAGTAATTTTTTTGACACAGGCCACTAAGCAGCTTGGAGACCACAAGCTTTAAGGCCCCAAGCAGGTCATTCATTTAGTATAGAGTGGTGCCTTTCTCAGGGGGTCCTTTCTCCTTACATAAAGTTACTGTGAAACAGAAGCCTTGATGATATCCTGAATTTCCATAGATGTCTTTATGTTTGCAATTAGCAATGAATGGCAATGAAATTTTTGCCTATAACTCTACATCAGAATTGGGATCAGTATGAAGAGAGGAGATAATAAAGTTGTAACCCCTCTTTAAAGTAGGGAGGAGGAGAATTTCATGATTGAAGTTCAAGAATACGAATTTCTATTCTGGATAATATTTCATGCTTTTTTTGAGAATCTAAAGCAATTACATTTGACAAGATTTTTAAATGTAGTCATTTTGGGGTGGGGACTGAAAATAATCCCTACGTTCTTTTTCTCCTTTTTAAAAACAGTTTTATGGTTGCAGGCATTTTTTAATTTTTTTAAAAAGTCTCATTCTATTTAAAATATATATTCCCACTACTAAAATGAAAGTGTCCTGATAAAACCAATTTTAAAGGCTTTTCCTCTTTTTCAGATCCCATACTTTGACTTAATCACTTGCTGATATTTCTTGTTTTAGGACATTTGATTTTTCTATAATCACTTAAAGGTTTTATTGCAGTAATATTTATAGGATGTTTATATTATGCTTTGTATTTAGGGATTCCTGTAGTGCTCCTTCTTGAAAAATATAGTTTGAAGTATCATTGGTCTTTATGAATTTACATCCCTGTATAGTCAAAAATTTTTACAGTGCTTTTTTTAAATCTTATTGTGCTATCTTCTTATAGGCAAACTATATTTTCTAATATACATATCCCTATAATTAATTAATATAGTATACGTTATGATGCTGAGACATTTTATATATACCTTTACTAACCAGGTCATTTGTACTCATTTGGTTTTATTTCCACATAACTTTTAATCACCTAAACTTATTTCCTTCTTTGTCTTTTTTTCAATTTATTATTTTAAAATCCTCATTGTCCTACATTTGAGGCAAAATTCTGTTATATCAATTGTAAACATGAAGAAATAGAATTTATGAGCAACTATATGTCAACAAATTAGACAATCTGGAAGAAATGGATAAATTTCTAGATGCATACAATTTTCCAAGACTGAATCAAGAACTAACAGAAACTCTGAACAGACTGATTACTACCAAAGAAATTGAATCAGTAAACAATAAGCTCCCAAGAAACCAAAGTCCTGGACCAGATGGCTTCACAGGTGAATTTTACAGAATATTCAAAAAAGAATTAACACCTATTCTCCTCAAACTATTCCAAAAAATACAGAAGAAGGGAAGGCTCCCAAGCACATTTTATGAGGCCACTATTACCCTGATCCAAAACCAGACAAAGACACTACAATAAAAAACAAAACAAAACTATAGGCCAATATCCCTAATGACCATAGATACAAAAATCCTCAACAAAATATTAGAAATTGGATTCAGCAATACATTAAAAAGATCATACACCACGATCAAGTAGGATTAATTCCTGGTATGGAAGGCCAGTTCAACATCTGCAAATCAATTAACGTGATACACCACAATAACAAAATGAAAAATAAAAATCATATGATCATATCAATAGATGCAGAAAAAGCGTTTGACCAAATACAGCAGCCATTTATGATAAAAACTCTTAGCAAAGTGAGAATAGAGAGATCATATCTCAACATAATAAAGGCCATATATGATAAACCCACAGCTGACATCATACCCAATGAGGAAAAGCTAAAACCATTCCCCTTAAGATCAGGAACAAGGCAAGGCTGTCCACTTTCTCCACTTTTATTCAACATAGTTCTGGAAATTCTAGCCACAGCAATCAGACAAGAAAGTGAAATAAAAACTATACAAATTAGAAAAGAGGAAGTAAAATTATCAATATATGCAGATGACATGATACCATATATAGAGAATCCCAAAGGCTCCACCAAAAAAACTATTAGAACTGATAAATGAATTTAGTAAAGTAGAAGGACACAAAATTAATTTTCAGAAATCAGTTGCATTTGTATACACCAATAATAAATTATCAGAAGAAATCAGGAAATCAATCCCTTTTACAATTGCTTCAAAACAATAAAATACCTAGGAATAAATTTAACCAAAGAAATAAAAGACCTGTACTCAGAAAAATTATAAAACACTGAAGAGAGAAATCAAGGAAGATACAAATAAATGGAAATACATACTATATTCGTGGATAGAAAGAATTAATATAGTTAAAATGATGTTTTTCTCAGAAATAGAGCATATAACCCTAAAATATATATATGGAACCATAAAAGACCCCGAATAGCCATGACAATCTTGAGAAATGAGAACAAAGTGAGAGGAATGCTACCTGACATCATCATACTACAAGGCTACAGCAATCAAAACAGCATGGTACTGGCATAAAAACAGGCACATAGATCAATGGAACAGAATAGAGAGCCCAGAAATAAACCCATGCATATACGAAGAGTTAGTCTATGACAATAGAAGCAAGAACTTACATTGGGGTAAAGATGGTCTATTTAATAAATGGTGCTAGGAAAATTGGACTGACACATGCAAAAAAATGAAACTAGACCACCTCCTTACGCCATATACAAGAACAAATTCAAAATGAATTAAAGACTTAAATTTAAGACCTGAAACCATAAAACTCCTAGAAGAAAATATAGGGACTAAATTTGCAGACATTACTCTGAGCAATATTTTTACTGATACATCTCCACAGGCAAGGGAAGTAAAAGAAAAAATGAACATATGGGACTACGCAAAACTTAAAAGTTTTTTCACAACAAAGGAAACCATCAATAAAACAAAAAGGAAGCCTACTGATGGGAGAAGATATTTGTCAATGATGTACCTGATAAGGGATTAATATCCAAAATTTATAAAACACTGATGCAACTCAACACCAAAAAACCAACAACCCAATTCAAAAATGGGCAGAGGGTATGAAGAGACATTTCTCTAAAGAGAACATACAGATGGCCAACAGGCATATGAAAAAATGTTTAACCTCACTAACCATTAAAGAAATGCAAATAAAAATCACAGTGAGATACCACCTCACTCTGATCAGAATGACTATCATCAATAAATCAACAAACAACAAATGCTGGCAATGTTGTGGAGAAAAGGGGACCCTGGTGCACTGTTGGTGGGACTGCAGTTTGGTGCAGCCATTACGGAAATCAGTCTGGAGGTATCTCAAAAAACTTGAAGTAGAAATAACTACCTTATGACCCAGCAATTCCACTCAGGTATTTATCCAGAAAAACCCAAGACACTAATTAAAAAAATTATATGCACCCCTATGTTCATTGCAGTGCTATTTACAATGGCTAAGATTTGGAAACAATCGAAATGCCCATTGGTAGATGACTGGACTAAGAAACTGTGGCACATTTACACAATGGAGTATTACTCAGCTATAAAGAAAAAGGAAATCGTACCATTTGCAACAATATGGATGGACCTGGAGAACATTATGCTAAGTGAAATAAGTCAGTCAGAGAAAGACAAATACCATATGATCTCACTTATATGTAGAATCTAAAGAACTAAATAAATGAGTAATGTAAACAGAAATAGTCTCAGAGACACAGAGGAAAACTGATGGTTGTTAGTTGGGAGGGGGTGGGGATGAAGAAGGGGAAGGGATGAGACAATACAAATTGGTAACTACAATATGGCCTCAGGGATAGAAAAGAGAGTCTGGGGAATATAATCAATAACGTTGCAAATATTTTCTAGGGGGCCAGATGGACTCATGGCTCGATAGGGAGACCACTTCATAGACGTTGTAGAGGCCTGACCACTGCACTGTACATCTGAAGCTGCTGTTGAATAAATTATATGTCAACTATAATTTAGTGCATATATAGTCATGGAGTGTGGGGTATAGTGTGGGAATGGAGTCAATGGAATTGTAATAGATATGTATGATATCGGGGGGTGGTGGAAGAGGGGAGGAGGGTTATCACTTTGTGAGGGGTGAAAAGGATATTATTGCATTGTTTTATACACCTGAAACTAATAAAAAAAAAAAGCCAATCATGGCAGAGTAGGGAAGAAATGCAATCCTTAGAAAAGATGAGATATTTTACCGCAGTTACTAAAAAGGCCAACCTTAGTTACCAAGTTAGAAGGCTAATTGCTGAATAGTGTACATTCACTGTGTATAGCGCACACATACATATGTGTACACACAAACACACACACACACACACACACACACACACACACACACACACACACACACACACCCTGCACACAACTTTAGTTATCCAGTGGGCAGGGCTTCTTAAACATATAAAAATTCACACTCTGTGAAGAAATCACTGACCACCATACCCTTAATAATTCATTTTTCTTTGCATTCCCACAGGACTTTGCCCACCTATCCATTTTTCTGTCTGTTTCATGTTTCAGAATTACCTTTTAAAATTTCTATCTCCCCACTGAGCCATGATCTCTTTGAAGACAGAGAGCTGTGTAACTTTAGCATTTAGGTGAGAATCTGAAATTGTAAAGCTCTAGACACTGGAAATTTTTAATTCTTTATCGGGGAGCCTTTAATGTCATTTGAAAACGTTTACTGTCAAACATGTTAGACCTTGAGCCATAGTGATTTACCTGCTACGTGAAAGCTAATTTATGATGGATTTCTTCTTGTAATGCTGATTAAAAGTGTGAGAGATGGTATCAATCTGCTAAACACGTTGTTGAGAAAAGCTTCCCTTTTAAAAGAATGGCTAGAGCTGTGGACATCCTGTACTCTAAAAGGTGTCCTGCCATCTCTCAGTGTTGCCCTTCTAGCTGCATGTAATATTTATATAGTATCTAGGTCCTAGAGATTCAGAAACTTAATTATTTTTTTCCTTGCAGAAACTTCCTTTGCACTATGAATAATTTATTTTTCTTACTTCTTTGAACTCAATTGTAGAATTGAACATATACTAATTGTGTACTTCTACCCTGCTCCCAGGTGAAATTAAACAACAGCAAAAAAAAATCAAAACTGATTACTAAACTGATGAAGTTAGATGAGTGTAATTTTATGTAAATTCTAAAAGATTTAGTAATTAAGAATGAGGTTGATTTTACCTTCATTCTACTTGTGTTGTTAATTTTTACAACAATTTAATTCCAAACACGATAATCTGGCATCTTTCCCTGATACGTGTGTGAGCCTTGGAAAGTTTGTTCAAAGTTTAGGTAAATAAAGAAATAAAAGGTAAATTACTAGACAAAAATCAAGTTGTATTAGAAAATTACATTTCTGGGTTTGAAATATTGAATGTATTTATTCATGAAAGCAGTAACATAAATATGAAATTGGCCTATTCAAATATCTGATCTTGTATTAAACAGAAAAAACACTGAAAGCAGGAAAAAATATGTAGACTCATTGTCAATTTATAAACTATCCTAGTTACCAGTAGTAGAGACATCATAATAAGCAATACTTTCTATTAATATTACATATAGTGTTAAAGTGAGTTTTCAAGCGTCTTCTTTGGTTCTTAAATCTTTAAGGAAGGTTTATTATTCCCATGTTAAAACTCAGGCAATTAAAGCAACAAGAGTTGAAGTAATCAAGGAAAAGTAGGTATTACATAAATTGATATTACAACCCATTTATTCCACTGCCTTCTCCACTGTATTCTACTGTAACCTGCATGACAAAGATGTAATGTTACTTAAACTTAAAAATCTTCCAGACATAAACAAATAAATATGTACCCCACATTACGTAAATATAAAAGAAAGTTTATTTAAAAAGTAATAGAGTTTTATAACTACTCTTTTAAAATTATTTGATACTGAGACCAAATATTAAACCATAAACAAAGAATTGTAAGGAATGTTAAATAAGTATAAACAATAATAACTATACTAACTAGGTCTGTTACACAAAGCAACCTTTAAAAACTATTGTATAAGATAAACTTTTGGCAATTAAAAATAATAACAAAAACCGTTGGCTTAAAAATAAAAGTATAAAAAAATGCATACTTAGGAAATAGATAAAGCCAACACTTTACCTAAAAGAACTAGAAAACCATGATAAAATAGCCTCTCTTATTAATTTTACTTTAGTACAATACATATTCTCTTAAAAGAAAAAAAGGAAAACCAAAAAATAAACAAATCAAAACAACACATTTTATGGTAAAAAAAATTTGCTACTTATTGAGAAATATTTATCTTAATTAGAAAATATTGTTTTCTTAATTCTCTAGAAGAGATTTTATTTTTTCTAAGCAAAATATTTTTCACTGTGTAACATGTATCCAAGCAGAACTTGGTGAAAGTCATTAAAGGATTTAACAATTTAAGAACATTTATTGCAAAGAAAATTTTTAAGTATAAATCTACTCTATAATATAATTGTAACTGTATGTTTATTTCTTGGAGCATATTTATTTATTTGAGTATATGAATAAATCTGTCTCAGTGAGACGGGGTAACATGCTTGATATTTCTCCAGGGAGTCATAATTATTGCACAGGAAATATCTCAAAATAAAATTTTCATATTTGGCATATGTTGATATTGACTTAATGGAACTTATTCATAATACAAGGAAAGGAGAAAGACATACAATTCCCATACTAATATCACCCTTCTACTTTAATTCATTTTATAAGCATTAATAACAAAAAGGATAATTGCCTGCTTTAACTTATTTTAAAGTTTTAAAGAAAAAATTCAGTGTTTAAATTTTAAATCAAACTTATATAAAGCTATAAAGGGGAAAACAGATGAATCAGTAAACATATAAAATTAAAAGTTAAACCATCAACACATCACCTGGTCCTATAATTTATTAACATATTTCTAAAATTTGTTCTACGTACACATAGATTTTATAATGATGATAGTTATACTATAATGTTATTAATAAAACATATAAATTTATTTTAATTAACAACAAACTAAAGCAACTTAAAGTGAATCTGAAGAGAACTAAACATTTTTATTAAATTTTCCAGCTCAAGAGATATAATTTCTAAAAGATCGTTTAATATAAAAAAACTTATTCGGTGTCTTAATGGTTTTCTTAACATGGTTTTAACTACTTTTACACAATTTATTGAATACTGCTATATGAAATAATGATTTCCACTTTTATCTTTTCTCCCATTTATTTAACTCATTTTCCCATTCTGTTGCTTAAATTATTAACATTTTGTTAAAGTATATAATATTGACCATGTAATCTGTAATCATTGTTCCTTAGTAATTTAACTATTTTTTCAATATCCAATATGTACTGCAGGTCATTGTATTTTTTTTTTACAATTATGTCTTGTGTATCACATCTTTATTTTTCATTCTTTTTTTTTTTTTTTAGAGATAATGGTAGAGACAGGATATTGACATTGAAAAAGTCAAGATACGGAACTTTCTATCGCTTTAATTATTCCCCTTGTTGCTCTTTGATAGCCACAACCAATTCCATTCCCTCCCATTTCTATTCCCTCCTTGTTATCTGGCCACCAATATATTATCAATTTCTATAATTCTGTAATTTCAAGAATGCTATGTAAAATAAAACATATAGTATTTAACTTTTTAAAGATTGTTTTTATTATTCTCAGCATAATTCTCTGGCAATTCACCCAAGTAGTTGTGCATACCAATAGTTACTTCTTTTTATTGCTAAGTATTAATCCATGGCATGGATATACCACAGTTTGTTTACCCATTGAAGGAATCTGGGCTATTTCCAGTATGAGGCTATTATAAATAGAGCTGTTATGAACATATCTGTGTATAGCTTGTTGTGTGAACATAACTCTTCATTTCTCTGGGGTAAAAAACCAGGAGTGTAATGCAAGGTGGTATAGTAATTAAGTATGTCATTTATTAAGACATTGCCAAACTATTTTCCAGAGTAGCAGACCATTTTACAGATCGATCCACTGGCAACATATGAATGACACAGCTTCTCTATATCCTCAGAAGCATTTGGTGTTGTCATTATACTTTACTTGAGAAATTCTGGTAGTTGTTTAGTGATACATTATTATGTTTAAAATTTACATTTGCCTAATGAATAATAATGTTATGTGCTTTTTGCCATCTGTATATCCTCTTCAGTGAAATGTTTCTTCATTCATTTTGCCCAATTTCTAACTGGATTATTTTTTACTGTCAAGTTTTCAGAGTTCTTTATGTATTCTTTTTTTTT
>NW_017732318.1:393803-426415 GCF_001890085.2 Hipposideros armiger
TTCAACATCAGCTTCAGAAATACAGTGCGGTGGTCAGGCCGCTACACTGACTATGAAGTGGTCTCCCCAACAGGACATGAGTCCATCTGGCCCCCTAAGAAATATTTACAACATTATTGATTATATTCCTCAGACTGTCTTTTTCTATCCCTGAGACCATATTGCAATTACCAATTTGTAATGTATTCTTGACAGTAGTCCTTTGCCAGAAATATGGCTTGCAAATATTTTCCACCAGTCCATAGCTTTTCTATTCATCTCTTAACACTGTCTTTCTCAGAGCAAAAGTGTTTAATTTTAGTGTTTCCTTTTATGGATTCTGCTTTTGGTATCTCATCTATCTATCATCTATCTATCTATCTATCTATCTATCTATCTATCATCACCTAGATATAGATCATTAACATTTTCTCCTATAGTTTTTTAAAGCTTTTGTAGTTTATATTTTACATTTAAGTTTATGGTTCATTTTGAGTTACTTTTTTATAAGGCTAAAGATAATTAGTTTATTTTATTTTTCCTATGGATGTTCAATTGTCCCAGCACCATTTAATAAGAAGCCTATCCTTTCTCCATTGAATTTCTTGTGTCAAAAATCAGCTGGATATATTGTTTGGGTCTATTTCTAGGTTCTGCCAAGTTCCATGATCTATGTGCCTATCATTCCACCAGTACCATGCAATTTTGATTCATGCAGCTATATAATGAGTTGAAACTGGGTAGATTGATGTCTCTCATTTTAGTTTTTTTTTTCCAAAATTGCTTTAACAAATCAAAGTCCTTTGGTTTTCCATAAAAAAGTTTTGAGTAATCATGTCTATAACTACAAATCATATTGTTAGGATTTTTTATAAGGGTTTTATTAAATCTGTATATCAATTGCGAGGAATTTTTATGTTTTTATAATGTTGAGCCTTCCCATCCAGGAAAAGAGTATGCTTCACCATTTATTTAGATATTCTTCAATTTCTTTTATCAGCATTTTGTTTTGATGCCCAAATCGTTCCACCTTTGCCCACTGGGGTCTCTTTCAGTTGGTTTCCTGTCCCTTTGACATTTCTCCGTGTGTGTGTGTGTGTGTGTGTGTGTGTGTGTGTGTTTAGGACTTTCTTACTTTTAGACACTAGACTCAATACCTGTCTTTTACATGTCCTGCCTCAGACCTAGAATTAGCCATCTACTCAGGAGTCTCTGGTTGCTTTAATTGGAGATTGACATTAATAACCAATATCTGGTTACAAGTTATGTTCATGGCTACTGGGTGTTTTTGCCTCTTTGCCCTCTCAGTTGGCAGAGTAAGGAAGTAACTGTATGTATATTCACCCATGTATATACACATGTACACATACATATTTCTATATTTATGTATCACTATTTTTATTAAGGTAAACTATACTCCTGCTGATCTCTTCATTCTACCCTGTTATTACTACATGGATCGTTTTAGCCTTCTGTTTTACTTATCTGTCACCTCCCTACCAAGTGAGAAACTGTTTCCCATCATCCACCATACATTTATGTATTTGTTCAATTCCAGTAATCAAGAAGTGTTACTGTCCAGAACTGGACAGTCCAACAATATCCAAAATTGATCCATATTCTTATAAGAAACAACTTTATAGATGGCTTTTCTTCACATTTCCCTTTGTTTTTAATCTTACAGTAAGTAACCCATCATTTCTAAAGTTACTTAGGTTGATTGAATTTTCCCATAGCCTCCTCAGTATGGTTATTTTATGCATCTATGATGAAGCTGATTTCTTCTGTCACAGTCTGCACTCTCTTCTGGGATCTCCTGATCTACTAGCCTGTTATTTACAACAGAACCTTCTGGAAAGCATCTTAGAGATGTAGAAGACTATTTAATAATGAGACTGAAAATCTGTGATTAATTACTACAGTATCCAATGATATCAGAATGGAGGTGAATAAAATTTTCTGTCGGAGTGTATTACTACTTTATAAAAGTTTGGTAGAGGTTTACCTTGAGAATAAAAATATTATGGACAGTGAGGCTATCAAACAAATCTACAAAATCTTCCCATAAAACAGACCACCTGTGAAATATTTGTATTAACAATATTTTCCCTATACAAGCTTAATTTTTGGAAGACTGAGACTGATCAACTCTTTTGAGTTGACAACACTTCTCATACAGATGTTAATATAGTGTTGAGATAATTAAGAATTATGGAGCATACAAAACAAATCTTACTATTTTTACTACCTTTATTTTCATAAAGTAAAGCATTAAATCTTTTTTTTCCCCCAGGGGCAATTTTTTAAATCTTAAAGATAGTTTTGGAGGTAAACATCATTCATTTATTTTCTTTAAATTTTTCTTTTTTTAAGATCCTGATCT
This sequence comes from Hipposideros armiger, assembly GCF_001890085.2. Taxonomy (NCBI): domain Eukaryota; kingdom Metazoa; phylum Chordata; class Mammalia; order Chiroptera; family Hipposideridae; genus Hipposideros; species Hipposideros armiger. The sequence continues at coordinate 396,166 of NW_017732318.1, forward strand.
TGAGATAGTAAAATGAAGTGTTGGATCTGACTCCAAAAGTAAAGGCAACAAAAGCAAAAAATAAACATGTGGGTTTACATCAATGTAAAAGCTTCTTAGAGGAAAAGAAACCATCAACAAAATGCAAAAGTTACTTACTGAATGGGAGAAAATATTTGCAAATCATATATCTGATATATCATATATCTCGTACAACCAAATAGCAAACAAAACAATCAATCTGAATAAAAAAATAGGCAAATAATTTGCCTATTTTTCCAAAGAAGGCATATAGATGGCCAATACATATATGAAAAGATGCTCAACAACATCAGTCATTAGGGAAATGAAAATCAAAATCACAATGAGATATCACCTCACACTTGTTAGAATGGCTATTATTAAGAAAAAACAACAACAAAAATCAAGAAATAACAAGAGTTGGCCAGGATGTGGAGAAATAGTAACCCTTGTGCACTGTTGGTGGCAATGTAAATTGGTGCCGCCATTATGGAAAACAGTACGGAGGTTCATCAAAAAAATTAAAAATAAAACTACTGTATGATTTAGTAATTCCACTGCTGACTATTTATCCAAAGAACATAAAAACAGTAATTTGAAAAGATATATGCATTCCCATGTTCATTATAGTATTATTTACAATAGCCAAGAGACGGAAACAACCTAACTGTTCCCTGATGAATGAATGGATAAAGGAGATGTCATATATATGACAGAATGGAATACTATTCAGCCATAAAAAAGAATGAAATCTTGCCATTTGTGACAACATGGATGGACCTTGAGGCCATTATGCTAAGTGAAAAACTTAGAGAAACAGAAATGCCATATGATCTCACTTATATTTGGAATCTGAAAAACAAAACAAAACAAACAAGCAAACAAGTTCATAGATACAAAGAACAGATTAATGCTTGCCAGAGGAAGAGGGGTTGCAGAGCTGGAGGGCAATGGGTGAAGGGGTTAAGAAGGTACAAACTTCCAATAAAAAATACATAAGTCATGGAATGGAATATACAGCATTATGACTATAATTAATAATGTTGTATTGCATATTTGAAAGTTGCTAAGAAAGATCTTAAATGTCCTCATTAAAACAAATATATATGTGTATATTTTGAGTAACTGTGTGGTGAAAAAAGAGTTGACAAGAGATTTAGTTGGTAGATTAAAATATGCTCATGGAAACCTGAGAAATAATGGCTTGAATATCGATTTAATCAAACTGAAATAAAATATTTAAAAATAAACATAAAATATGTTAATATAAGTGATAAGCCTTTGTTACTGTTATTTTGCAAGGTTTTAAAAATGTATTGTTATATTTTGTAATAATCGAGCACTTGATATGGTCACCACAAAACAAAGAAATCCAATTTGTAATCTCTCTGATACCAGCATATTACATAAACTATAAATACTTTTCATTAGCCCATGTTAAGATTCCTAAACCCAAATTAGCATTTTAATAAGAAACAGAAAAATTCTGTATGTGGATCAACAAAGTACTTTGCATTAAATATTTTATGATTTACCCCTCTTATTTTTTTTCATAATTATCTTGCAAATAAGCCAATAACTAGGTCAACTTTTTTCCAAAATTTAAACATATTTCATAGTCTTTTCTCATACTCAGGTATTACAAACCAAGGAAAACGAAATTATATTCACTCAAACCCTATATGACTTGCTGAAAGCATTCAGTTTTGTTCTTCACTATGCTCTTTCATATTCTGGATAAATTGAGACTTTATTTTTGGTCACTCAATCATCTTACATAAATGTTTGTAGTTTTCTATCACTATTGCTCCTAGGATAGCCCCAACCACAATTATTTGTAAGTTTTAATAAAGTAACTTTTAACTTCTATTTTTAGGGAGAAAACTGGAGGATACAATGTAAGCTTTCCTATATTTGTATTTTCGCAGGCTAGAGAATATAATAATAGACATAACATTTTTGCCAGTGACATTCATCCTTTTTATAACTTTTTAAGGTGACAAAAAACATGCCAATTTTTTAATACCTTCCAAAGTTATAGGCCCCTATAGCATCTAAAAGTAAGAAGCAAATGTTTATGAACTTTTTGCTTGTCATCTGTTTTTGTAAAGAGCTTTATTTGACAGCCACAGTCATTCATTTTCATATTGACTTGGCTGCTTTGGCACCGCTACTTATATTTAAGTAATTGCAAGAGAGACCTTATCGTCTTTAAAGCCATATATTTTTACTATCTGGACCTTTACAGAAAAACGTTTGCAAACACTTCATTTGGGTATCCAAGTATTTTACATTAGTTAATTCAATTATCCCCAAGGTTTTATGTTATTACTTATGAATATTAGAAATTATGTTCAAGAGGATATGCAGTCAGTTCTGCTCCAACACTTTTTCTGAAAACATGGATTTGTTCCAATACATTTGCTATATTAGGGAACAATCTGAGCGCAGTGCAAATTTTGCTTTTACTTATACACAATTTCTTCTGCCAGAAACACTACCTGAAAACAGGAAAAGATGCATCCTGCTGAACTAAGCTGCATAGACATGCTGCACCAAATGAATACATGTGTACCTCAAACACCTACCAGCTACGTCTGTCCACTGCGTGTGCTGTGAGCCACACTTCCCCAGCTGCTGTTAGAACTTTCCATCAGATTACACACAACCCTTCTCATACCAATTCATAATAATAGTAAGCCATAACCCTTTTCACTCACCTTCTGTAAGCAAACTTTTGGTCTTTTTCAAGAAAAAAAGTGCCAAATTTATTGCAATATTCATTCATTTCTTAACTATTTATTCCACACGTGGAAAAAGGGCTATCATTTGAATAGGTTTTTAATAGAGTCTCTCTCTCTCTCTCTCTCTCTCTCTCTCTCTCTCTCTCTCTCTCTCTCTCTCTCTCTCTCTGTTTCTCTCTGAGTTTGGAGTGTTAAGTTCCTAACTCCCATTTTTTTTCCCCATAAGCCTTGTGGTTTCTATGTGTAATTTTTGCATAGTACAGTGATTTTTAGGAATATATATGTTCCATTGTAGCAAACTGACTATATCTCTATATCTCTATCTATCATCTATCTATCTATCATCTATCATCTACCTACCTACCCACCTATCACCACCCATCTATCCATAATTCTGTCATCTACCTATATACCTATTTATCATATATCTGATTTTTGACAGAGATTTCAAAGTTGAACAAATATTTCCTCAAAGAATGTATCTGAAAGATGTATAAGGTCACTCAATATCATTTGTAATCAGGAACATACAAATTAAAATTATAGGAAATTGATTACATGAAATTTTATTAAAAAAACAAGCAATGCCTAGTGGTGGCCAGATGTGACATCACAAAATGCTTGTTATGTTGCATATAAAATTATTAAACAAATATGGAAAACTATTTTTATATATGTACTCTATAACTCAGAATTTTTTTTACTAGCAATACACTCAAGATAACTGATTACTTATGTTCACAAATATACTTATGTAAGAAAGTAAATGAAAGATTTTTTCAAAACGTCTCAAACCAGAAACAACCCAAATGTCCTCCAACTGGAGAATATAATAAAACACTATTGAGAAGAAGGAATTGCTTATACATACAGTAATATGGAAGAATGTCAGACATATTATGTCATGTGAAAGAAGGGAAATGAAAATGTTTATGTACTGTATGGTACAATTGTATTCAGACCAAGTTCAAGGGTAGACAAAACTAATAAATAATGGAACTGAAATAGCGATTTTCACTGGGAGTAGGAGACATTGGCTAGACAGGGGCATGAGGATGATGGTTGTTCTATACTTTGATCTCGCTAGTAGTCACATGGAGGGACATACATGTGGAAAAGGTCATCCAACGGAACACAGCACTTAGTATGCGTACATTTTATTTTATGTGAAATTCATAGACGATACCTCAATAAAACATGTTCAAAACCAAATAAAAGTCAGATTAAATACCATTTTTTAAATGAAACCTTCTGAAACTCTCACAGAAAATATTTTTCCTCCTTGAATTATTTTAGCAGTTTGTTTAGACATGTTTGGGTATTTCCTCTATTTATATTTTATTGTAATTACTTGGGGAGGGCTCAGTCCTCTCATAAAAAAATCATAAGCTCATTCAGTGCAAGTTATTCTCCGTAACTAATAATCGTAAAGCACAGCTTTGTCCAGAATGTGATGGAGTACACTTTATGCAGCTGAACTGGATTGAATGGAGGGAGCAGGCATGTATATCACTTCCAATTAATATCAATTCTAACAGTTATAAGAACGCTTTTTCCTATGGTATGGTTGTGTTCCTCTAAAGAGCCATGTAAGGGCATAGTGATGTAAGTATAACTGTAATGTAACATGATTTGTCTAATATTCCACTTAAAAATACTATGGTAAAGAAATAAATTCTATGGCTCAAATTATTATTTTTTAATGGTGCAAGATAAAAAAATGGGGCATACAAATATGAATATTATAACACACATATGCATTCATATAATGTTCAAATAAATGAATCTCCAATTCACTAAGGCCATTTTTTTCAATACTCATGAAAGTGATATATTAAAGGCACATTCCAAATTAGCAAATAATTAGAAGAACTTGGTATTCTAGAAAATTTTGATAGAATTCTTCAAATGTCCTAAGGTGAATGTAGACTGAGATGGACTCTAATGAGGCTCTGAATTTCATACATCCTTCCTCCTCTCCAAGGCAATCAAAATTCCTAATAGGCCAAAAACCACTTCATGGTTTGAGGTTTCCAAAAGAATTCTAATAATACCTTAGTGAACTAACTTCTGGGATAACTTGGATACATACGAAGACTGTGGCAATACTAATATTAAAAGTAAATATTTTTAAATTCCCTATTAGATAGCACAAAAATTTTTAGACTTTATGGAGTTTTTGTTTATTTGTTTGTTTTCTAAGGAAATTCCCAAATGTTGAATATTTCTTATTTTTTAAGCACCGATTAGGAACAAAAATATTTCTAATTCTTTTAGGCAACAATTTTTTAGCCATTGTTTTTTAGGCATGTTCATCTTTCTAGTTGTAATCATTGTGAAAACGTAAAATCAGTTTTCTTATGAGTCGCATTATGGAAACATATAATAGGCATTGCTCAGTATCCTGACAAGGACCTACAAAAAAATCTGAACACTGAGAATTTACATTCTTTTGTCAAACTCAAAAGACAATAATATGTACAGAATATTTTTGTTAAACCATTTTTTTAACCTGAGCTAACTTAGTATTGAATAATTTAAATGAGGAGACACAGTTCCCTTCCTGAACAGCATGTTTAAACTGATTATTTAATTGGTTTTCTCTCTGTTGTTTTTCTGATTACAAATCAGAATAAAATCATCTACCCTTCTTAATAGAGTTCATTTTATTTTGTATTCAGTGCATTCATTTAAAGAATGAAAAGTCAAAGATACCCCTATGTTCTCAATCACTTTAGTGTTTCTACAAGTAAATTATTACCAGAACTATAGGTGTTAGCTGACCTGACAAGCATAAAAGTGGTTGAATTAACTTTAAGATTCTGTAGAAGGAAACCTTGAGTTAGGTAATTTTTCACTGTTTAAAGCACATGAAAACTTTAAATTGAATGTATAGTATTGTTTACTGAGAGTGGATTTCTTAGTAACTTCTCTTCAGAGGTGAGTGATTTGTGTGTAATTGTAAATTCAGGTACTCAGTTAAGAAGAAAAAATAGTTTCTCAATTAATTTTGGTATGTTTTTCTTGGGGTTCCAAATACCACAGGTTCCAATGGACAGGGAAAAAAAATGAGATTGTGTCTTTATTCAAAATATACCCCATGGTAAAACAGTGAATAAATGATACCAAATATCAGAACTTGAAAACTTGCTTGTTTAAAACCATGTATCATGTATGATTGCTTCTTTTTAGTATTCTAAATTAATTAAAAACACAAGCAAAAGAAAAAAAATGATCCTGAGATATAGCTTATAATCTAGTTATTTTTATAATGGAGCTAACTAGAGCTCATAATTGATTAGAATGAGTGATTTTATTTTGCTACAACACAACAAGTTGTGCCCTGATATTTGTATGGCCCATCTAAAAGTTAAATATTAAGTATGATATTTAATATAGTAAATATGTTATTTTATACAGTAAATACAGACTAAACATTATTATCAAATATTGCTATAGAATGTGTAGGTTAGTTACTGAAGTATACTGCTTAAGGAAATTACTACACCTGCTATGTATAAACTGCCTTTTAAAAATATTGGAATATGTGAGTTTTTTGGACACTAAGATTATACTTGGAAAATTTGTACTTTCTTTGATAGGTTAGAAGAATTGTAATTGTGTAATTTACGGGCACTTTTAGAAAAATGAAATACAAAGAATAAACACTTACCTTTGTTAAAAATGTTAGACAATCAGCTTTGGTTGAAAAACATTTTTTAGATGCCACTGTTGGTAGAGGGTGGGGTGGGGAGCTGTGCTATGTGATATGTATGTGAAGTATGGTACAGAAATCCCAGAGGCATAAGAAAAGTAAACGGATCACTTGCCAGTAATCAATAACATAAATTAGAATGTCTATAATGTTTCTTCCTCACTGGATAATCTATATATCTCAGGTTAGGTAAATGGTTCTTCTAGATTTAACTTCTCAATAAACTCAATAAAATCAAAATTTAAAAAAAAAATTAAATAAAGTTTGCTTGTTTCATAAGCTTCACATTCCAGGTCTTCTTCCTTCAACTATATTTTTAACTGATTTCTTTAAAAGGCAAAAAGAAAAAAAAGAAAAAAACAAAACCAAAACAAAAACAAAAAAACCCTCAAAGTTTTTGAATGTGTGTTCTTATTGGCTCCAATAAATATTGTAAAAAGCTCTGTTTAGATGTTGTGATATACAAGGTATCTACTTGCATTGTTTTGCCTTCATAAATGTTAATAAAAATGAAGAGGAAGGGATGTTTGGCCAAATGGTGTAGACAGTGGTCACATTCCATTTTCAAAATAGAAACAACTAAGAGTCAATCTCACATTTAGTATTCTTAGATTACTAATTTGTTAATGGCAAAATTTATAAGAGGAAATAAAATTTCTGAATAGGAGAGATGTGAATTAATATCATTTGTTTCATGTAACAGATGGATAATATTTGAAATTTGAAAACTAATTTAATTTACTCTATAATCAAAGGATAATTCAGTAAACAACCCACTAACTAGAGAAGAAGTCCAAAGAAATAAAATATAATCTACCAGCTGATGAACATTAAGTGTAAGAACTAACCCTGGGAAAACCATTATAACTTTCTAGATGTCTGAAGGGCCTGTGGATATAGTACTATATATATCACTGCTAAACATATTTTGAGTGTTCTTGGATGCCTGGCACTGAAGGACCGAGACTAAATAGAAAAGGGATGTCCTGATAAATTGGAATCTGAATAGCTTTTTTTTTTCTTTCTCTAATTGTTAAGAAATTATTTTTACTTTATACTGACTTGCAGAGATATCAACAATTTAAAAAACCAGGGTCAGCTGAGTGGCTCAGTTGGTTAAGAGCTCGTGCAAGAGTGCGAGCTCTGAGCAACAGCGGTTCAATGCCCGGCCCGAACTGAGTTGCCACTGAGCTGCCAACAGGTGGCAGGATGGCTCAGCTAAAAAATGAAAAAAATAAATAAACAAATAAAAACTAATCTATGACTATTATTCAGAAAATTATCTTAAGTAAAATATCAGTAAAGACCATGTTCCTTCCATTTAAACCAGTAAACTTTAATTTGTCTTACTAGCCAGACACCAGACGGAAATAGGCATCTTCCATATATCTGTTCTTTTTCACCATTGGGAAGTTTCTTGAAGAAATGTTGACCATTTATCAACCAGTAGTCATAGAAATCACACTTGGTAATAAAAATAAAATTGAGGAACACTGTTGTTGGATAAAGTGGTGTGTGTGTGTGTGTGTGTGTGTGTGTGTGTTCATTTATTCTTTATTCATTAAATTTATTGGGGTGACATTAGTAAAATTATATAGGTTTAAAGTATACAATTCTATAATACATCATCTGTATATTGTATTGTTTGTCTTTTTCATTTGTTGTCCTTCAATAGATGTTTGGATGAAGAAGATGTGGTATATATATATATATATATATATATATATATATATATATATATATATATATATATAAAATGAAATATGCACAGCCATAAGAAAAGATGAAATAGTACCATTTGTGACAACATGGATGGATCTTGAGATTGTAATGCTAAGCGAAATAAGTCTGAGAGAAAGAGCTGAAAACCATATGATTTCACTCATATGTGGGATATAAAACTGAAAACTGTTCATTTAGTTATTGACATACTGCCATGCTGCTTTAATTAGCTCTTAACATTTTACATATTTCAAAATGAATTTGATGTCAAAGTAAAGTAAAAATACATTTCAGTACTGAGAAGCCCACCAAGGTCTAAATGTCTAAAAATTATCTTTTTTCATGAGTTGGCTTTTATACATAAATTGGCTGCTGCAAATCTACTCACACATTTTTACAATGGTTTCAGGATTTCTGATTGCCCTTTCTCATCTCTCTGCCTTGGCTATTTCTATTAAATCACATTCCTGCCAACTTCTGTCTACAATGAATGCCCTCATTATTTAGTAATTGAATGTTTATGATGAGTTGTAATCCCATACTGTAACAAAGCAAAGTAGCTCTTGTTTTAATGAAGGCCCAGTTTTCATGCCAGAGGCTCATGAAAAAATAGCAGAAGTACTGATTCACAACTTTTGACCACTTTGGGCCTCTTACACATTTCATTTTGAGTTCTGATCTAATAATGCATCCCATGGGCTGTTTTTATTTGGCATATTATCTTTCACTTTTGCCTCTCTTCAGGATTGTTTTTGCTTTGTTTTTTTAATGTTATCCTATTTTGCTCCCACTTTAATCTTTCACCTGAATCTTTCTTGTCCATTGACAGGTCAGTGCTGGTTGAGGTGGAATGTGAAATGTGGAGATGTGATAGCATGAGAGTCGCAGTGTGTCATTAAGAGACAGTTCTGCTTTAGCTACATCTTTCAAGCTTCAGGTCGGTATTGATAAGGTTCCTTCTTCTATGATGGGTCCAGGGGTATGAAAATATTCTCTTTGCCATTCATTTGTGAAACTAGCCTTAAAATATCTTTTCCTATGACTCAAGGGAAGAATTCTGACTCTAACAGAAATCAATGAGATGCATTCTAGAATAGATGATAGAATCTTAAATACTCATTGTTTCCATGATATTTAATAGTGTTCATAGAATCTTGGAATTTTTCCCTACCAAGTCCTGGATTATCCATCCCAAACTCATGAAAGAGCGATATCTGTCTATCTCTCTATCATCTAGTCGATATATCTACATCTGTATCACCGTTATCTGAAGTCCATTTTGATTGCCTTATAAATGCTATGTGACTTTTAGATCATAAACTCCTATAGCACCTATCAACTAAACTAGTACTCACTTCTTTGAATGTTATGCAAAAAATAGTTCAGTATTTTAGTGTTTAGCAGAGACTTTTAGCATTTTAGTGTTTTAGGGGAAAACTATTATTATACATAGTAAGTATGTTGAGGTATATATTGATCTGTGGTTAGCTTTGTCTAGTCATAAGATCTTGATGATATATATGCTTATGTGATTCAGGTTAATTATTTATCACTCTAATTTTACAATTTAAAGAAAATAAATCATCATCACTATACAGTTTTCCAGCCAATCATTAAAATTTAAAACATTATTACTGTGAAAAACACCTCATAATATTTAAAATACAAAGTATTTAAACATAGATAGTTCAAAGAGAAAAAGAAATTGCAGTCCACAGTGTTTTCAAACTAAGCATTAGTGGTCATTGCAGACTCAAACTAGGTTCAGAACATGTGATTGAATGGTGAAAAGCTCTTTATTCCATTATCAATCCCTTGAGACAAATTAAAACAATTGAAAAAGAAACCCTGAAGCACTATAAATAACGTGTATATGTGTGTTCAGGAGTAAGGAGCAATCTAATGTGATTTTGTGGTGGTGTATATTACGGGTTTGTATGGGATATAAAGCAAGTTTAAATTCGATGGTATTCACAGATTGTGAACCTTCATAAAATCAGTGGTGCAGGCAGTAGGCACCTCCAATGTTTCAAGGGAATTGGTGTACTTATCATAAAGCGGTCACAGATGATCATCTGAAAACTCTAATTACGGGCTTATTGTGGTGTGAAATTTCATATTGAAAATAATGCCACAGTATATATTTAGTCTGTGCAAAAGTATCAATAAAATTATCAGTAGAGGGAACCCCTCCTCTTAGTATTTCATATTTATTAGCGATTCAAAACCACAATTAAGCTTTTTCCATAAACACTGAATATTTTTGTTTGCGTCCGTAGATACAGAAAAATAGCTTATTTTAATGAACGCTCATACTTTTTTTTGCTGCAGAAGGGTGTCACACAGGCACCCCAATGTGATGAATTTTGTTTTTACCCGATGGCTTTTTAATTTTTTCTAACATGTGCTGGAACTCCTTGGCTCCTATATCGGAGCGTGACAGAAGCTGCATTCGAACAAGCTGCACCTGTGTGGCTCTCCGGGCTGACGCTGCAGTCATGTGCGTTCATTTCCCAGAGACACAAACGGTGTGGTGTGGAGGGAGCAGTGCCCCTGGGTATTCATTATTCTGGGTGATCACCTGGGAGTGGCCGATTTGAAACCACCTTGGCAGTAAGGATTCAATGAGGTTTGTATGGAAGGTGAGGGCCCCGGGGCTTCATTTGTGCAAGGATGTCAGTTAACATGAGTGAACTGTAAGTGCCTAAAATGGGGGCTCTTATCGTGGAGACACACGGGGCTTTTATGGCCACACAGAATGCTCAGTACAATATCATTCAGCCTTAAAAAAAAAAAAAAAGGCAGAAGGGCAGCAAGCAATGTAGAAAGTGACAAACCATTAAGCTAATCCTATAAAGATCTGGCCTGTCAGGCGGCACATTTCCTGAATACTTAGAAAGCATGAGAGAGGCTTATTAATGGTTCATCACAGTTCTAACACTGCTTACATGGCTAATATGCAAACACTGCCCTTTTTTAGTTGGGATTTTCAGCACATCAGGACGTCACTTCCATGGCTACTGTATTTTTTCCCCCCCTCCTGGGTAATTGAAGCATTACCATAGAAGACAATGATTGATGATGTCTTTAAAGGTCTAAAAAAGCACAGGCTATTTTTGAAACTGTGCCATGTCTATATAAGGCAAGAAGGAGGAACAGTCTGAATGCTAGAGCAACAGCAACAAAGCCCTGAGGCTTATGTGGAGATTCAGGGCTACTTTCATTTCTCGCTTCTACTCCCCACACCCTTTCCTCTCCCTCTTTGAATTACTGGCTGCTGCTTGGTTAGTGCAGGAAGGGTCTGGAGTTTGTCAGATGCTCAGTGTAATTAGACCATTGTACTAGGAAGGCTTGACTCTACATTTCATCCCTGGGAGCTGCAAAGCTCTTCTAGCTTTAAAAACTGCTTTGACTGAGTTGAAAATCACAAATAGTGGTTGTGATGGTGGGATTAACATCGTTTTGCATTTAGCGTACCAGCTTTCTTTCAAGTATTTATAGCACTTGGGAACTATTGTCTTATGCATACAGGTACCTCCCCCTGCTAATTCTGTTTTTTGCATCCTCAGCACCTTCTTTCAACATTCTGTCAGTGTTGATTCAATCCAGTAAGCATTTAGGGAAAACCTATAACACCTTGCTAGGCACTGGGAATACAAACTATGTATTCATATGTGTGTTTATTGCATTCTTGGAAAAACTTGTTCTTGTAAGCTATGTACACATGGTTACAAATACATTTCATTTTAAAATGAGTTTCCTTTTCTTATTTTTTCATCCTTGTGTAAATAGTGTAAAAAGACAAAGAGAGGATTTTTTTTGAGGAATAGGAGAGTTAACGGGGGAAACTATTCGTTGCTTTATGTTAGTTCATCTCTATACATTCACAATCATTTTTTAACAATTTGAAAGGTAGGGTCTAGTTCTTTAACTCATTTGCACTGACTCCCCGTATTTGGTTTAATAGATATTTAGTACTTGCCCAATAAGTAAGTAAAGTCCTAAAATCTAACCAAAGCAATAGGACGCAGGTAATTAAATCTGGGTGCTTTATTGTTGTTGTTTTTATTCTTTTTTACAGTTAGAGCAATTCTGGCCATGTGAGCATGGGCAAGTTAACTAAATTTTCTAGAATTCAGTCCCTCATTTATACAATGAAAATATCTGCCTTTCATGATTGTTCTGCATATCAAAAGAGAAAATATAGAGCACAGTGTATGACAGACAGTAAGGTGTCAAGAAATGAACATAATATATGAACATTGAAAAGAAAGCCAACCAATAAACATATCAAAAACATTCCTTTTTTGGGAGGAAGATTTTTATAAAATGTACAGATTTGTATTATTTTTCTCTATATGACTATGAACTTCTTATAAACAGGAATGATATATTTTGCTTCAAAAGTATTTTTTGTTGGCTTTTCTATATTCTTCATGCATAACAGAATATGGATGTGCCAAATAATATTATAAGTAAAAACTAGGATGCAGAGGAAACAGTTGGAGTAATTCCTCTTTGGCAGAGAAACTGAGCTATGGAAGGATTAAGTAAATTGCCTAACGTCGTATTGAAAAATACTTGAGGAGAGGAGAGAAAAATAAGAGAAGAGAATAGAGGACCACAAAACGGCTCTAGCACCTTGTCAGCTGATCAACATTTCTTTTCAGGTTTGACCAATACTTTCACCAAAAGAGGAAGTAAAATGATTCTTCTTGGAATCACAAAATTCTTGAGAATGCCTTCGAAACAAATTAACATCATTTTAGCGTGTAGTGTATCTAAAAACACCGCTTCGTCTTTCCAGTTTCCTTCCTCGGAATCGTCGTGCGCTAATGCCCCTCCACTTCATACTTCTCTTCCCTCTCGTCAGCCAGGCTTTCTCTACTGCAAGTGCTTATTATTCATTTCAAAACCTGGTGCCTGAGTACACCTGGAATCCAATACATGAAGTCAGCCCAATCTCTGACCTCAGAACATCAAAACTAACTAGGGGAAAAGCCTCCCTAGGCTCAAACCTCTGAATTCAAATACATACTTAAGTGATTTCTATATATTCCTTAAGTCTCTGACAGCAGTGACTAAGCAGTGACTATGAGAATGTTACTATCAGATTCACATTAAGCTCTAATTACATTTATTTCTTCATCCAGGTGCTGAACCTAAAATTCATTTTTTATATAATTGTAACCCAGATAATATAATGCATTCTTTCCATTAATAGGTTTATTCAGTTGTCAGTATCTCATGCTTTAGATGGCAAGGGAAAGTTAACTGGACTCAGTGTGCTAGGTTCTGAACTTACAACATGAAGATCTACAGTTTCTCCTCTGTTTCAATGTAGTGCACTGCGGGGTGTGCCTCTGGGTACTTAGGGAGCCTGTTAAGGATGCTTTATCTGTACACTCCTCCCCAGCACACACGCATACCGAATGTGTCATTCAAACTTCATGCTACACATTCGTGGTACATGAAAGGGGTCGCCCTGCTGCCTTGTAAATGAGAAGAGCAGCAAGTGTGACAATGACTATGTGCACTTTTCAAGCATCAGGCCATTTTGGCCATTTTGTTAAGTGTGTTGGATGCGCCCTTACGAGATCACTTGTGAGGTCTTTAAATCTTTATTCAAATTTTTGCACTGATAGGAACTGGATAGCAGTTCTAACCCATCAGAAATCAGAACAAGAATTGAGCCCAATAGTTAAAAGCATTTTTAATTGATAAAAAGAATTATGAGTACCTCGCTGATTACAAGTTCTCTGGGAAATCTAGACAAAACTGAAATATGATCATTGTTATGGGCTGAATTGTCCCCCCGCCCAATTCGTATATTCAAACCCTAACCCCCATTATTTCAGAATGTGACTGTATTTGGAAGGAGGGCCTTTAAGGAAATAATTAAGTTAAAATGAGGTCATCAGGGTGAGCCCTAGTCTAGTCCAACTGGTGTCCTTATAAGAGTAAGGAAATAGGACATTCAGAGAGAGAAAGCAGGCACATGTGTGCACAGAGGGATTACCATGGGAAGAAGCAGCAAGGGGATGACCACCTGTAAGCCTCAGAGAGAGGCCTCGGAAGAAAGCAAACTTGCAGACACTTTGACCTTGGACTTGTAGAGTTCAAAACTGTGAGAAATAAATCTCTGTTGTTTAAACCACCCAGTCTCTTATGGCAGCCCTAGCAAACTAATATACTCATATACATGGAATTCTTTATCAACACCTACATGAGTTATTTAGCACGTTCCTTAAACGGTAACACAGCCAATGCACTCAACAGCGTACCTATTAATTGATGAATCTGGTGGCCTTTTGTAAACTTGGACCTTTCTGCTTCATTTTGCATTGTTGGTGACCCTTGCATTTCTATTCCCTTCACTTCAAGGTAGAGTTTACTCCCTGTTTCCCAGCTTTCTCACCGGCTTCCTCACTTATTGATCCCTCTCTTTAGCCATTACGGATTTGCTGTTTCTAGGACATTGTGTTCACCTTGCTTACCTCCTTCTATGTTCTAAGGAAACATCGTGTACTCCCGTGGGTAAAACTGTCAATGACATGCTGAAAACCTCCAAATCTATGTCTCCATTCTTACTTTTTAAAAAAAAATCTAATGTAATGTTTTTCTATAAGTTATGTCATTATGGGATAATTAAACATATGGCAGAATACATGTGGCGGACAAATAAATAATACATCATCATAATAAAACAAATACCCATGAAGCCAAACTCATTCCTAAGATATATAATATTGCCCATTCATTTGAAGCCATGCTGTCCCCTAATCCCACTCTCCTACCTTCCCACTTGGAGATAACCACCACCCTAGATTTTATGTTTGTCTTTACCATGCGACTTAAAAAAAATACACCTATTAATATTTAGGTATTCCTAAATAACACGTAAATTTGTTTCTTGAGTTTTGATTTTGGTATCATGCTCAATGTAGTCTTATGTGCCTTATTTTATTTTACTCCAAACTGAGTTGTTTTTAACCTGTACTGATGTTGCATTTAACTGCAGTTTTCTATTGTCATTGCATTGTAATATTTTAAGCCATTCACCTAATGTTCGGGACTATGTGTTTTGCAGAAACACAAACCAAAAATTTTATAATCAAATCTGCTGCTCTTAAACCATAGCCTAAGCATTATCTAAATATCTCACATTTTCCTGTTTTTCAACACATATTTAAACAGTCACAAACCTTGCTGATTCAGTCTATAAGCAGTTACCTTTTCTTTACCCCTTCCAATACCATGGTGTGAGTCCAAGCCATTAGCAGTTTGTATTTGACCATTAAAGTAGCCTTCTAACTAGTTTCCATGCCACCACTCTTCCCCACAATAATCCAGCTCACTCACAATCTTTTTAACCCTTAATGATATGCCTCTAGCACCATGCATTGGTTGCTGGGCCCAAGCACCTCCTACATCGTGAATAACAACAGCACAATAAATTCTTAGTATGATCTCCCCTAGCTGACTATATGTCAGAAGTACCAATAATCCATTTTACCATTGTATAAGTCTGGTTGCTTTTGGGAACTCAAGTTCAGAGTAAGACTAGTGAGTCCCATTAGCATCAGTGCATTGTCTTATTTCTTTTGTGGTAAAAATTAGTCTTCAGGTAAGGGATCCCATGACAGGATTTAATTACAATGAAAAAGATAATCAAGGAAGCCATTGTTCATTAGCTTTTTGGCCAGAAAGGACTATCTTTACTCAGCATAAGTGTTTACTTCAGTGTAGACAGGTTCCTGACCCCTCCATGATGGAAGTATACCGAATAGTAAACCTGCTCCGTGGGGCAGGATGATTTCTCCTGGACCTCGTATTAGAAGGTCAGGGTTGGCTCTCCTCTGGCCAAGCAGTGGCTACATTCAGGTTGGTCTTAGAAAATAGAGCTTCAAAAAGTTGGGCCAGATATAATCTCTTATCCGGTGGACATGGCACTTTGTTCATGTAAACACATTTATAAGCCTAATGTGGCTTTCTACCAAAACCCTAGCAAAGCTGCTGTGATCGTCTTATTGAGGAGGCATCATCAGGTTTCCTAACACATTCAGCACAGTTTCAGGCCCGTCCAGCACACACTGGATCTGCTGAGGATTAAGAGCAACAGGTATAGCCATTCACATGGCTACTCAGACAAGCTGGGCAACTAACATGTTCTCCAGATCTCAATGAAACTTGGAAGTTTATGGACTAGATCATAAGAATGACCAGGTACAGTACCTTTAACTAGTAACAGGGAGTTTCCTATTTAGGACTCAGACCGGAAACTAGAGGTGTCAGACACAAAATAGTACTAATTGTGTGATTCTATGTGTATAAAGTTCAAAAACTGGCAAAACAAATGATGACTGAAATTAAGATGGTGTTTGGCTTTGGAGAGGAGGGGCGATAGTGAATGAGAGGATACATAGGGTGGCTTTATTCTTATTATTTTCTATTTTTTATTTCATGTGCTAGATACATGGATGTGTTCACTGTCTGAAAACTGCATCAAATGGTTTACTGATGATTTGTTATTTTTTAAAATTATATCGTACTTTGATTTTAAGCCTCGCTAAAAAATGTACTAAGTGGATCTCATGGAAGGAATGGAAAAGCACAGGCTGAAAGTTAAGCATATGTAGTGAACACCCCAAGGTGCTCTTGCAGGCTGGCTCAAAGTGAGGCGACACTCCCGCTACCTGGCAGTGACCACAGTCATCCTGCAAAAATGACTTTTTTGGGAAATGCCTATCACATCTTCTGTTGCCTCCCATTAGTGGACTAGGACTCTGCACAGAACCTCACTTAAAAATCCAACTCATACAGTGAGGTACACAATTGGCAAAAACGGGGTCACATGCGTTTATCCTAGCTGCCAGAGAGTCTGGGAAATGTAGTTCCTTTTGTTTTGTTTTTAAATTCTTCTTTGAAATGTGACAATCTATCAGCATACATGAAGGGAGTATAACAGATGTGGGTTGTCATGAATGACAGAAGATACTGTACCCTGCTCTGTGCTCTTCATATCAATATACTCTTCAATTTCTAACTGGCCTTAGACTTTTATAGCTCCAGTTTTGATAATCTTATTTTTTTTCTAATTGTATTGTGCTACCCTAACAACTTAGTGGAGATAATTCCTAAAATTTTTTTAAGGACCAGTCCCTATATCACATCTATGAATTTTATGAATTCGGTTCAGTCTCTAAAAGATAGAATGGGTTTTCCTACCATCTGTACTGTCATAGCATGATACCCTCATAGTTCATGCTTCTCTTAGCATGTTAAGTAAGGTTTTGTTTCATCTATGTCTATCTCCTCTGCTACATTAGAAAGTCCTGTAAGCAAAAACTATGCTTTATTGCTATCTGTTCTTTCCTTATTTATAATCATCCCTGGCTTTCAACATTTATGTATTTGATAAGCACTTATTAAGTACATTCTATCTGCCAGTCACTGAAGTAGATATGAAAATAAAATCATGAAAGAAAAGCAATTCTAACACATGAGTCTTATATTCTAGATCAACAGACATAAATGCAAACAAGTACTTAAAATAAAGTAAAAAACAAAATAGAAGCATAAACAAAAGTCTATGGGAGCACAAACAGGAAGCACTGTTAATCATGATAGTCTTATGTCATGGCAAGTTTTACAAAGGTAGTTGACAAATATTTGTAGTAAATAATTGAAATTGATCAAAATAATAAAAACAATTTTACTTTTTCTGTATTTTGTAATATTTTCATTGCAATATACATCACTGCTTTTTCTTCATTTTAGGAAAATCTGATATGTGTCACCATGTTTACATGAGATAGGGAAGAGAAGGAATCACTTCAAGCACTCCATAAGAGAATATTTCAGTATTTATTTTATCATGCCTATATTCACATTACTCTTATCCTTATATCACTCTGCGTTGAACTAAGCATAGTTGAAATACCACTTAGGTCTTTATTAGTGATTAAATTAATATTAAATGTGAAACTTTCATCATTTATTCAGTCATATATTTATTAATTTATTCATTAGTTCATTTATTCAAACTATTTTGGTGTCAACACCACTGTAAGGCATTGGCGTATAACAAGAGTAACATTTTTAAAAATCTGCCTCTGTAGATATTGCATTCTATTAAGATTATACAAACAACATATAACGCAGATGAATAAATAAACTATAGAATATGTTGGTTCGTGACCAGAGAAAAAAAGGAGTAAAAGTGGGTGTACATGTCAAAACAGTGTATTTAATAGAGAGAGAGAGTGACAAGGCCAGTCCTCACTGGGAATGAGACAAATTTGTCATGGCCTGAAGGAAGTGAGAGTGCATGATGGTATAATCTAGAAAAAGATCATGCCTGGAAGAGTAAATAGTTTTTACCAAGTGATGTTTGCTGTGTAAGGGTCTGTTAGCACATCAGACCTGAGAAAAGTAGAAATAAATTGTCCTTTGAGTTAGAAAAAGCCTTTGACATAACATGATTCCATTTATTATGTTAGAGAAATTTTAAGTGAATTTAAATACTATTTATTACTACATTTAAAAATTATATTGCGTCCTATTATATGTGATAATGTACTAACATGATAAAAAGTGAAGTTTTAACATAGCATTCTATCAGCCTAATTCTGAGAAAGGTATTTGAGAATGGCATGCTATTATATTTTCCCACAGCAGTAGTAGTATTGCTATGCAAATAAAAAAAGGCCCATTTAAATTTTTTTTAAATATACTATAATGTGCTACTTCAGTCACAGTGTCATATGGTCATTTCCTCACATAATAATTAATTGATAGATGATTACCCAAGTATACAGTATAGATTGGTATTTTATTAAAATTATATTTATTTTTTTAGAATCCATTGCAGTTTTGAAAATGATTCTAAATATTAGCCTACTTGATTTTTAAAATACCCACAAGTAGAAATAATGATATCTGGGATTTATAGATCTCAAGCAGAAATTCCAAAAAATTGAGGCTGTGCAGTTTGCATGTAAAGAGTAAGCATCAAAATAATAGCTAGGTTTTTACATGTCATTTAGTGTCTTTTTTTATAAATCCTTGCTGGGGAGATGTTTTTAGAGCATCCAACAACAGAAATTCCTTATCGGGAAGTTAAATGAATCCAAATAAATATGTTCTTGCCAGTTGTGAGAATTATGAGGTTTCCATTACCTTTTCTGGAAAACCTTTGTCTTCATTAGAAATTATCCTAATTAGTAGAAATAGAAAAAAAAATTTTTAATTCTTTTTTATGGCAAATGGAATGACTTTGATAACATAAAATATGCTAAATCTGACAAAACAATGCATAAACTGTATATATTTATATATTTGTAAAACAAACATTTTTAAATGCATAATGTGGAAATTTAAAATCCCCTCAGATTTAAATGTAAAACAAGTGTGTTCACACATCTATGTTTATGTGGTACATTTTTTTTTTCATTTTGAAATTGCTTTGGGAAATTGAATATGCTTTTTTTCCCATTAATGCAAGGTGAGCAATTTTGTGGTTGTCTTTCCTAGCTGCTGTATAATTTTAGATCTGAAGTCTTTAGTGATGTTCCTAGGGCATTAGAAGAACTATTAATCTCAATAATTCATCAAAAGGTGAATGTGAGAAGCTATATTGAAGAAATGAATAAAATAATATCTTATGGATTCAAATTTTAGTTCAATAAATGGTAGATCAACCTAAATTAGTATAAAGATTTCTGAGTGTAACTAATGGATTAGTTCATTGGAGCTACAAACACTACAAGCTTGGTGGCTTAAAATAACAACAAAAAATATTATCTCACAGTTTCTGGAAGCCAGAAACTTAAAATTATTTTCACTGAGCCAAAATCAAGGTGTTGACAAGGCTGTGCTCCCTCTGGAGGCTTGGAGAAAAATCAGTTGCTTGCCTGGCTCACCTTCTGGTGGCTACCAGCATTGCTTGACTTGTGGTTGCATCACCCCAATATCTGCCTCCGTGGTCACATGACCTTCTCCTTCTCTGTGTGTGTCAAATCTCCCTCTGACTCTATTTTATGAAAGTGCTGTAATTGGATTTACAGCTGAACCAAATAATCCATGTCAATATTCTAAACTTAATCACATCTGCAAAGACTTTTTTTCTATAAGGTAACATTTACAGGTTCCAGGAATTAAGACCAGATACATTTGGGTGGCAAGTATCCGGCCTACTACAAATAGATTATTTTTCTAACTATATATACAAGAGAATAGAAACCAATGATTACAGTGCAATCCTAGTATATCTTTTACTACCACACTAAATTGCAGAGTAATATAAATGCAGTTCTCCACTGCCTTACCAATGAAGAAATAATCTACAAAAAATGAAGGTATTCAATAAAAAAGATAGTATCTTTCTTATCAACTTCCTTGTATCAACTGAAAGTATATTTTTATCATATTAGATTTTATAGTTTAAAAACTTCTTGATTACATGTATCTTCTCCCATTCAATTGGTTGTCTCTTTGTTACGTTGATGGTTTCTTTTGCTGTGCAGAAGTTTTGTATTTGATATAGTCCCAGTCATTTATTTTTGCTTTTACTTCCCTTGACTTGAGGTCCAATTCATAAAATCCTCAAGGTCCATAAGTTTAGTACCTATGCTTTCTTCTATACAATTTATTGTTTCAGGTCTAATGTTTAGGTCTTTGATCCATTTTGAGTTAATTCTGGTATATGGTGACAAATATAGTCTAGTTTCATTCTTTTGTATGTGGCTTCCCAATATTCCTACCACCATTTATTGAAAAGGCTTTATTCTCTCAATAGTATATTTTTCGCTACTTTAACACCTCTGATAAGGGGTGAATACCCACAATATATAAAAAACTCATATAACTCAACAACAATAAAACAAACAATCCAATTTAAAAACAGGCCAAGGACCTGAACAGACACTTCTCCCAAGAAGATAAACAGATACATGAAAAAATGCTCAGCTTCATAGCCATAAGGGAAATGCAAATCAAAACCACAAAGAGGTACTACTTCACACCTGTTAGAATGGCTCCTATTTTAACAAGACAAGTAATAACAATTGTTGGGGAGGTTTGGAGAAAAATGAACCCTCATACAATGCTGGTGGGAATGTAGATTGTTATAGCCACTATGGATAACAGTACGAATGTTCCTCAAAAAATTAAGAATATAATTACCATATGACTCAGCAATCCCTCTTCTGGGTATCTACCCAAAATATTTGAAAACATTTATCCATAAAAATATATGTACTCCCATATTCATTGCAGCATTATTCATGGTGGCCAAGACATGGAAACAACCAAGTGTCTTTCGGCAGATGATTGGATAAAGAAAACACGGTATATATACACCATGGAATACTACTTGGCCATAAGAAAAGATGAAATACTGCAACTTGCCACAACATGGAAGGATCTTGATATTATCGTGCTAAGCAAAATAAGTTAGACAGAAAAACTCAAGAACCATATGACTTCATGCATATGTGGAACATAAAACTGAAAGAAAAAACAAACAAGACAAAAAAAAATCCTAGACACAGACAACAGTTTTAGTGGTTACCAAAGGGTAAGAGAAGAGGGGAGTGGGGAGGGGGTCAAAGGGGTGAAATACATGGTGATGGAAGGATAATTGACTTTGGGTGGTGAACACACAGTGCAATATATAGATGCTGCATTATAGAATTGCACACTTGAAACCTATATAATTTTACTAACCAGTGTCACCCACATAAATTTAATAAAATTAAAAATAAATAAATAAAAGTTAAATCCTCAAACAACATAAAACTCTTTGAAAATCAAAACAAGAATCCAGCTTTTATCGTTTACCACTTAATGAGAAACATGATGTTTTATGTTGCTTAGATTATGGCACCACTGATATTCTCATACATTGCTCATGGCATGTTACACTGGCATAAATCTTTCAAAAATAGTTTAGCTGTATGCATCAAGAAAACATGTTTATAAGCTTTGACATACTAATTCACTTCTAGGAATATTTCCTAAGGAAATTTTATTAAATACAGACAATCTATAATAACATATATACTTTTAATAATAAAACTTTGGAAACAATCCAATGCCTTGCAAATAAAATATCACTTAGTTATGTTACAGTGTAACCAGTCAATTTAGTAAAATACATCCATTGAAATTATGGTTTTGAAAATAATGAGATAACAAAGAATGAAATAAGCAAATAGTGATTGTTGTAAAATGGTATAATCACTGATTTTAACAATTTATTTTTATATTTATGTTTGTAGTTTTAAAACAAAAAGCATAATTTAAATATATTTGCTTTTCTTCCTAATTTTTAAATCTTAAATTTAACTCATAATTTTTCAAGATTTTTAATTATGGTGTTCCTGAATAATTATTACACATGCATTTTATTTTGGAAAAGTCATTACTAATAGATAATTTTCTTGATTCTGGGCTGGCACTTTTCCATGTAACTAGTAAATTCATTTTTTAGCTCACATCTTGTCATTAAAAGCAGAGAACACTCTGCGAAGTCCAACACCTGTGTTTGGTCAGGTAGAGCTTTCTCAAACCAAAGACAGATATGTACGTTCTACATCCACATTTAATAACTGCATAAATATTTATTGGGTTCATAAATGTTGAATAATAATTCTAAATATATATTTTATACAGTTTTATACAGTCCTATGCAAACATAAAATTGTCCTTACTTGTTTATCCTGAGTAAATTTCAGTAACTCAATGTTATTTTAAAAGTCATTTCATTTATTGTTCAACCATTCTGAAAGCACTGAAATCACTGGCTTCTTCATAATTAATCATTCTATTGATTTATTAAAATTTGTCTGAAGGATGTTCTGCCTGTTAAAGTCATAATCTGGCTCGATATTAACAATATTTAAAAGCCTCCATGATGGGCATTCTACAAATATTTGGGGAGATTTATTCTAATATTCGACTCTCAGGCATAGATTCTTCTTTCATTTCATTTAAACTCCTATAACATAGTTGTTGCTATGAAAGTTTCTGATCCATGAAATTGCCCTTCGTGTAATTAGCTATTATATAGACCATAATTAAGTCATTCCCAGCTTTCTTTGTACCTGTACCCACCCTCATCTTCACTCCATAATACCAGTGTTATTTTTTAATAGTTCTCTATTGATATTATTTTTCTTCTTTTAATCATGTTAGCTTTTTCTGTTTCTATTAATCTGGTATATCTAAAAGTATTGAGTGGGCATTATTTAATTTATCGAATCCTAAGCTTCAAAAGAGATTTTTAAAGGCAATTCATTCTACGGAGCTCAAGAGCTCCCTCTCTGTCTAATTCAGAAGAGACATAGTCTGACTGACTGGGTGTCAATTGGGATGTCGGCTTTCATTCACCTTCACCAAGGAAGATCTATTTCTTTTTTATCTTCCTCTCGGGTGCAACAAAGGGGTTAATACTTCATTTAGCATATTCTAATTTCTATCCTTCAAAGATACTTTGCTTGGGGAAAGAAGTCACTTATTATTGGATTCTCTGCTGCTTATAGAATGTCCATGGCAAAAGAAGTTAGTGTAAATTATAGGTTAAAAGCTACTCCTACGTGAAAAATATGTATTAGATGTCAAATACAGTTCACTTTGTGTGCATGTATGTGTGTTTGTGTAAATGGGAGTTACATAAAGTTTCATTCCATATTTCTTTTCTTTTATAAGTTAATTACTCCCCGCCCACATAGGCACATAGACACAGAAAGTTAAATTGCATTTTAAAATAGGAAACAAAACTTGTGAACACATTATGATACAACATGCAAAATGAAAAATCCTCTCTCCCTGTTGGTTGGTCATATAATATTTTCAACCCTCTTGTTATAATCTTGAAGTTCAGGTGTATGATCCTTCATTTTTAAATTTTTAATTCTCTTTTATCAATAGGAAAACAATGTAGACTTTTTTTTATTGAGGTATAATTATCTAGTAAAATAGTGATATATTTAAGTGTGTAATGTGAAGGTTTGATACATGTATACATTGTGGAAGGGTCCCACCTTCAAGTAAATTCACACATTCTCACCTCACATATTTAACATTTACCCCCTTTAGTGAGAACACTTAAGTTGTACTCTCTTAGCAAATTTCAATTATGTACAATAATACAGTGTTATCAACTGTAGTCATCATGATATTCATTAGATCCTCAGATCTTATTTTTCTCATAGCTAAAAGTTTCTACTCTTTTATGAACTTCTGTCTATTTCCTGGCAACCACCATTCTAATCTCAGTTTCTATGAGTGACCTTTTATTTTAGATTTTACATATAACTGATTCAATGCAGTCTTTGTCTTTTTCTGTCTGGCTTATTACTCTTAACATAATATCCTCCAAATCCATCCATATTGTCCTAAATGACAAGATTTCCTTTTTTTTTTTTTTTTTTTTAAGCTGAGCCATCTTGCCACCTGTTGGCAGCTCAGCTTTGGCCGGGACTTGAACTGCTGTTCTCAGAGCTCGCACTCTTGAGCGAGCTCTTAACCAACTGAGCCACTCGGCCTGCCCAAGATTTCCTTTTTTTTTTTTTAAGGCTAAATAACACTGTATATAGTTCTATCTCTTTATATAGTTTATATGTAGTTTTATCTCTTTATACAGTTCTATCTTTAGTTCTCTCTCTCTCTCTCTCTATCTCTCTCTCACACACACACACACACACATACATATCTACACACATATATGTGTATATATATATATTTTTTCTATCTCTTGGATGAATTTCTCACTTTGCTCATGCATTTCTCTCCTGACATTATTGAGCATTTTTATGACTATGATTTTGAATGCTGTATTAGGTAAATTAGTTACCTTCGTTTCATTAAGATCAGCTCATCTCCAGGATGAGCTTTTTCTTATTCTTTTGTTTGAAGTATATTTTCTTGTTTCTTCATATTCCTTGACTTTTGTGTTGGTTTCTTTGCATTAGATAAAATAGCCACCTCTCCCAGTCTTTACAGACTGATCTTTTGTATGAAATGAACCTTGTCTATCAGCCTGGCGGAGATCCTATTGCCTCTCAAATCGTTGTGATTGTCCTAGACATCATCTTTGTTCTTAGAGGATCCTAGTAGTTGAGGGTATTCCAAGACCTATCTGTGTCCCAAAAGGGAGGATGGCAGTCACCGCGAGATACGAGCTTATTAGAAGCTGAACACTCAGGCAGTAGCTGGGAAATCACACAGTCAGCACCTTCTAAAGAGAAACTGGTTACCTGACGCTTCTGTGCTGAACTTGGGTACATAACAATGGGGGGAGTGGGGTGTTCTGTGCCCATTTAGTAACTTCTTTGTTTGCTATGGTTTTGTGGGTCTCATGGATACAAGGCTCATTGGCTTTCAGAACTAAGTTACTTGGGAATCATCCCTTGTGTGGCAGCCTTAAAAATTGGGGCACTATATGTGTGGTCCAAACCCTTCGCATCTACTAGGAGAAGCTAGTAGTTGGGGGTTCCTTCCTGATTATGTGGCACTGTGCCAAGGATGAGGTTTATGGCAAAAGCGTGTCTCAGCCTTTCTTATGTGTTTCAACATAGGTATTTTCTCTGTCACCCAATGTATAGGCATTACTCATGTAGTTTCTTGATTTCTCTTAGAGGGAATTGCTTTGTCTGTAGCTGTGTATTTGGTGGATTCACGGGAAGAGGGCAATTCAGGAGCGTCCTGTATTGCCATCTTGGTCCAAAACCTAGGGATTTTTCAAATGTGACTCTATACAGTTTTTGCTTATAGAATAATCCTGTTAAAAATATATATATATATATATATATATATTATTGACTTCTTACCTGATTTTTATCATTAAGGTAATCTACAAAAAAGGGAGATTTCAAAAATGAAACTTTTTTTTCAAATTCTTAGATGCCATTGCTAGAGCAAATATCTAATATTATCATTTGCATCAGTATTTTTCCAGCAATTAAACTCCAATATAATCCATGAATATATAATTATACTGAGAAACATCTACTAAATGTTTCCAAAAGAAATAGACTGCCATTCCATTTTTATACATGTCTTTACTTCTTACCTAACTTGTAAAATTGTGCAATATTTGACAACAGATTAAGAATGAAAGTATAGCATTGTAAAATTAATTCTACACTAGATGAATTTATGGATTGGAAAAAAAAAGTATTTCCTTATTTTAGGAAGTATGTAGAAAAATTAAATTAATGGGATCAATGTGATTTTTATCTATTTTTAAAGATTTGAAATTAATTCTCTATTTCTGCATTCTGTACTACTTGATTTTCATTGTTGAAGGAAAGTGATGTCAAATTGAAATAAACATTGAGGATTCAATTTTGGGGGAAGATATCTCTTTTCTTTCTTTCCTTCCCACCTATGGGTAGCTCATTGCCCAAAATTAACCAAGACACCATGAATGGTATGTGAATATCAGACATCAGGGGCGCCCAAGATTTCATTAACTAACTTTTCCAGAGTTCTGGAAGTCCTTTAAGCCTTCATTCAATCCAAGGACTGAGACTTTCACTGTTGAATGGAATCTAGAGAAGTTTAAACTATTGCCTAAGTTAATGCCTACACATGTGTCAGAAGTCCCTGTCTCTATACACATGCTCACCTTTAGCTGGCTTGATGCTCACTATTGGTCATGGAATTCCTAGGTAAATACATTTAACTATTATAGCCCTAGTACAGCCTGCAATACTATTGATAGTTGTGTTTTGTATAAAAACGTAAGTTATGTATTTCATGTGAATAAATCCGACTGACAAAACCCTTCTTCCTGGGTTCTCACAAAATTAATGTTCGAGTTCCACGTTCTTTAGAGTTCATACTCAGTTTACTTCATCCTTTATCTCCAGTATTAGTTTTAAAATGATGATATTAAATAGTATGAATTTGATCATTCTTCTTAAATTGCTCTTCCTAGCCTATCCTGACAATATAAACCTTATACTTTACCATAACTTTCTAATCTTTACAGGAAATACTTCCAAAAATTCTAGAGAAAGCTTTCAAAGTTTTTCTAAATGTAGAAATTGTTTTGTGACTAATAAAGATCATCAAACACTGTTTTCTATCTGTTTTATATACTTCATAACACTTGATTTACTGCTAAGAGTGATAACCAAGTCTCTTTGTATGAGATTATATACTGAAATCGTAGTACATAAAAAATATTTTAAAAATCACTTGGGATTATTATAATGATTTTTAATGTCAACATAGAAAAAAGCATGTAGAAAAGAATGTATGAAAAATAATTTTTGTTCAGAGAAGGAAGGAGAATATCAGATAACTTTGTGGCCTTCTGAAGCTATTCATTGTCTAATGAGTTACTTTATAAGAACACCTATTTCCATTATCCAGTATTTCATAGATTTTAATTGTTTCTCTTTTTCTTAGCTATGATAATGACTATTGTGAATGACTCAGTAATGTAATGTTCTTTAGTTAATGCTGGACTAAGATCATTATTCTTGAGATTCCCTCACCTTGATTTTGGGAATTTGGGGCACTAATGACTAAGTCTATATAATGTGTCTCAGACTGCTGTAAAATTCATTTATTCTAAAGATTAAAGACACAAAAGATGCATTGTTTATGAGTGTATTAAAAGCTGTGGATTCTTAAATATTAATTTTGAGGTTCAAAAAGGTTCATAGTTTTTGGTGGAAATTAAGACTCACTTAAAGGTTGTCGTGATAAAAAGCTTAGACCCATAGGTAGGTAGAGAATGATTGGTAGATAGATGATAGATAGGTGACAGATAATAGGTAAGCATACAGATAGTTACTATTAAAATATACTTTACTTTCAAAAGACCCATGATGATATATATGACCAACTTATTAAGTTGTTTTCACTTTATTCATATTTTAGGGAAAATTTTTGCATTACTAGGAAGGTAGATAGTTACTCCTAATTAAAACACAGATACAGTAATTATAGTTTCTATGCTATTATCCTGAATCTACATTGGATGAATTTAAACAGTCAAAGAGCCATTAATTTTAATGTTCAAAGAAATGCTCATAATCTTTTTAAAATGTCATATAAAATATTCATTTCTAAATGCCCTATGGTGATTTCTGAATTTATTTAAAGTGGGCTGTTGATAGCTCTTTTTATAAATAAGCAATTACACTGAATATATCATGGCCCATCACATTATACATTCTATAATTTCATGGATGAAAGGCCTACAGCTGATCTGCATAAATGCAGTGCATATCTCAGCAGGTGAAAGGTTTGATTACACAGGATAATCAGTGTTATTATTTATAGTAACTATTTATGTCTGTTATTTATTAAATCTCTATGAATCAGGTATCTATTTCTCCACGAGATATATCCAAGGAATATTTGTAATAGGATAGAGACCTTTTCAACATTTTACGGAATGGCCTGAATATGGCCTTTTACGTTTGAATTCCCAGTTTCAATTGCTGCTAAGCTAGTCAAAATTAGGTTTTAAATTACATTGGCTTCCAAAGCATTTTTGAACTTAAGTGTGCTTTATACATTCAATAATAAGATGCATTTTCAAATTCAATATATTAATCTAATTTTGATGAGGTCAAATTTGGCACTGTTGGAAACCCATCCCTACTTGTGGTGATTAGTTACATTTCTTAGTCTACTTCCTTTATGTTATTCACTTAATCATAATTATGAGGACAGGAATTGTGCTGGTCACTGAGGATATGATGATGTCAAAGACACAAAAAAGTCCCCATTTTCTTATTGCAGTAGCTTTGCATGCTATGAAGGAAAAGATATAATGAGAATATACATTGGTGGGGCCTAATCCAGAATAGGTGGTGATACAGATCCGAAAATATGGGTAAGGGTAAGAGCTATTCAATGTCCAGGCAAGTGAGGTGTGCATGTGTTTGCCTGGGAGGAGGTGGGGGGGGGTTGGAAGGAGGAAGGTTGGAGGCTCAGAGAAAAGAGAGGACAAAAGGTGAAAATCTCGTCACATCATAATGTACTTTCATTCATTCTCTCTCTCTCTCTCTCTCTCTCTCTCTCTCTCTCTCTCTCTCTCTCTCTCTCTCTCTCTGCATGTATCATTGTGCCCTGGCAGTATGGCAGACTAGTGATCCAGGGAATACTTTATTTACAAATATATAACATCATATAATCAGTACACTATGGGGTCTATAAGAAATAATGGATATACTCCCCCCCCAAAAAACAAACAAAACTTAGAAATTGACACCAACTGAGAACCTTAAGCAAAAGCACTATGTTGGTTGCTCTTAAAACTGATGCCAAAATTAGCATCACCCTAATAAACAAGATTTGATAACCACTTTCACAGTAAACTGGACACTCCGAATGAGATTGGTAGCAAACTCTACCCTTGCTCCCCAACCCAAATACAGCCACATTCAGAAAAGAAACAGATTCAATTTAGTCACCCAGATCCTCCAAACTTCAAAAACAAGCTTATAAATACAGATATCAAATCATATACAAAAATAAATAATCTAGAATGAGATTCAGCATAAGCAAAACAGATTTAGACTTTCAGGAAAATAAGAAATGAAATGAAATTACCCATTTAGAAATAATCCCTAAATATGGATTACATGTTTAAAGTACTAAAAGTCAAATGAAATAAATAAATTAACTACTTAGTCAGGTACCACAAGAGTACTATTAAATAACCAGGCAGATTTTAAACACTGCTATAGAGAAGATAGAAATAAAAATATAAAGAATTGAAATAAAAACAAACCTTAGTAAATGAGATAAAGACAAATTAGTACCAGCTGTAGAGGCAATAATGCTAGAGTATAAAAAATATTTAGAATATAGGACAGCAACAAAGAGTTGGAAAATAAGAAGGGATGGTAAAATACATAAGGTGAACTGAAACTTTCTATTATTTGTTTAATTGAAATCCTCAAAGGAAGACATAGGGTGAATAGAAGAGAAACAATATTTGAAGAGTTAGTTTCTGAGAATTTTCCAGAGACAGAGAATTTAATTGTATACCAAACAGAAAAAACAAAACAAAACATTTAGGCTTAGGTACATTTTA
>NW_017732318.1:427645-428844 GCF_001890085.2 Hipposideros armiger
ACAAATTTTTCTATGAAGACACCAAAAGCAGTCAAGGACACTTTAAGAATGGAAAATTACAACTCAAAATTATTCGTGCTCATTTATTCTAAATCATGAACAAAATATTACTGATCTAAATTCAATGATGTAAAAGAGAGAAAGAGAAAGAGAAAGAGAGAGAGAGAGAGAGAGAGAGAGAGAGAGAGAGAGTATATATTATTATGCTCAGCTTTGTATAAGTATTGCTTTATTTTAGAAAATCCACAGGTATACTTAACAACATTTACCTAAAAGGAAATAAAACAAGATGATATAAAAATGCAATAAATGCAGTTGATAAAATTCCATGCCCACATATTACACAAGGACTTGATTAATAGACCTTCTCATCTTTATAATGGTTGTCTCCAAAACCTACACATTGTCAATGGTGAAAATCAAGAGACATTTCTCTTAAAATAAGGAACCAAACAAGGGTGTGCACTATCACCACTTTGAATCAACATTTTAGTGAAGGTTCTTACTAGTTCAGTGAAATCAGAGAAAGAGATAATTAAAATATTGAACAAGGGGGTAGTTAACTTACAAAGAATGCATAATCACACATTTAAAAGTGAAAAAGATCTACAGAAAGAACTAATGTAAGTCACTTTGTACAATTGACTCAGAAGGCAGATTTCGAAGAAGTAATAAGATATAGTTAATCAATTTCTTTTCTTTTCTTTCTTTTCTTCAAAACTAGAATGTGAAAAGAATGAGAAGAGATTGGGAAGTGGTTAGAGGTAGCTAAATTGTTAAGAGGGGATTTTGTGCTTTCATTTCTCATGCTTTTCTTGTTTTGTTTTTTGTTCTGTTTTGACACTACAGCATTCTTATTTGCTGAGGGGAAATGCTTGACCAAAATCATGAGTTAGGTTGTAGCTAAGTACACAAGGCTAGATCCCATGACTACTGATTTCTAGTCCAGTGCTCTTTCTACTACATTGTCCTGCTTTTCCTTATTAGTCATAGTAGACATCTGTCTGCTAATACGGCTGTTGGCATTTCTTTGACATTAAATCTTACCCAACCAGTCCATCTCTGATTAGAAGTCATTGTAAATTTGAGTCATTGCAGCAACATTAATAAAATAATACAAACAATTTATAGTATTTCACATCTTCTCATTAAGTACGTGGAAATCTGAGTAAATTTTCCCACATTATAGAAAGTAAATA
>NW_017732318.1:435609-445025 GCF_001890085.2 Hipposideros armiger
TTTTATTTTGTTTTGTTTTTTGGATTTTTTTACAGATGTCTTCTGCTGTTATTATATTTACAAAAACACAGATAATGCTGAAGCTACGAGACTTTTTTTTTCTTTTAAATGCCACACTAAATAGATGTAAGATAGTCCTGGATAATAAAAGTATTTACATAATACAAAATAAATATAAAATAAATGAAAAACAAATTAGTTTTCATTAATTTATTTTACATTTTCACTGTTTACCTACTGTTTCATTTTTTCTTTGCCTTTTGTAAACACTTTTCTTTCTTGCTTTCAAATCAACTTTTGGCTCTGGTTTTACCCATTGTATTTCTATTGGTTTTTCCTCAGCTGGTGTCACAGAAACATCTGCAGTGGGATCACGTCAAGAATAGTCTTTGGTTCTTTCTCAGTTTCTGCGCATCTTTCATTTGCTATTTCTCTTGGTATTTTGCAGCTGTGCAGGATCTTAGTGACACACTGATGCATGTTTGGTGACTGGTAGTGAAGATTTGTATATAAAGTTGGTCCTTCAAAACGTCCCTGGAAAATCTTTGAGATTTAAGGCAAAACGTGGTTCTGTTTCTACGAGATCAGCATCTTCTATGATCTGAATGTTCCAAAGCCATATCCTATTATCAAAAATGGTGAAAGTAAACATGTGGTCCAGAAATGGCTGGCTTTTGGAATGATACCACGGTGTACTAAAGATCTGAATTAAGAGTTCTTTACAAAGTATAATGTAGTAATTCATCAAAAGCACGGTCAAAAGACAAATGGTGCCCAGAACCTTTCAAAGTTTCCAGTCATCTTTAGTTCAGTTAGGGTATGAACATGTTGTGTTGAACTAGGAATTTAGCAGTTAGTCCATGAGGTAAATTTGAAAGCCACATATAGAAGAGATCTTGTTTCTTCTTAGCTTCAAAATAGATACATCCATTACAGTTTTTTATTTCACAAACCTTGTTAATCACAACATATCTTTACAAAACATTTTAGGATCTGCTTTAGAATAAGGTATCAACATTCTTAGGTCTTGCATTAAATATCTTGTTCTGAAATTTGTTCCTTTGGAAGAAAAGATAAGAATCCGTTCCTTATGTTTCCACTTGACCTTGCAAACGGAGCCTGGGATATGTTTTCTCTCTTCTTCCTCTGCCTCCGCTTCCATGTCACACTGCTTAGCTGGAGGCCTGGCATCTTTTCCATTTCTTTTTGGCTTTTTCACTTGAACTGACAAACCTCCATGCCACTGTCTTGCCTCTCCACCTTCACTTTTGGCCTGCCTCAAGTTTTTCATTTATTTATTTTGTTTTACTTTTAAAATTGTCATATTATTTAAGTTTGAGAAATTGAAATTTTTACAGTATTAAATGCTTATATTAGAAAAAAGAAAGTCTTCAAGACAATAATCTAAGTTTCTATTTTCAGAAACTTGGAAAATCAGATAAAAAGTATATCCAAATCTAGGAAAGAAAGAAAATATAGAAGAAAACAGAAATTAAGAGAATAAAGCCCAAAATCCTACTGCCTGTTCTTGATTCACAGCTCCATCACTTATAATCTTAAGACCTTGGGAAGGAACTCCACCTCCCCAGGCCTTATTTCTCCATCTGCTAAACAGAGGAAATAATAGTGCCTACTTCACAGGGCTATTATTAAGAATTAATAGAAAAGTTCTTGGAACCATAACACTAAGAAATGTGATGAAAACTGCTTATAATAGTACTTGGCACATAATAAACTGGATCAAAGTTAGGTGATCATACATTTCAGTTTATCCAGGGTAGTCACAGTTTAGAAGTTATTATGAGCTTTTCATTTAATAGTGAAATAGTATTCATAATTGCATCAATATAAGCTGTTTCTGCCATGGCCTCATTTAGGAGTCTGAAAGACACATGTAGTAAATAGAACTTCATCTTACATGTGGAAAAATGCCAATGGTCCATCTCTGTTTTGTTTTCAGTGAAAGGTAACTAACATTTTCCCCCTCAACGGCAACATATAGTGTTTTCTCTGATAAAACAAAGTATTAGACAATGCTGCATTTGTGAGCTGCGTGGCATACCAGTTATATGTATCATGGACCATAACAAACCTTATGAGACATAGTAAACTATAGACTACAAGTTGGAGTCTGCAATAAGAAACATTAAAATTATAGGCTAAATATAATATGTGTGAGAAATAAAGTCTAAGCTATACTACCTTAAAATATATGAAATGTAATATAAACCCTCTTGTTATCACAGTATTATATAGACATTGATTGGAAAATTCTTAACAAAATATTAGTATGCAAGCATTGTATAAAGATAATACATTATGTTGAAGGCTTACAAGTTTGTTTAACATTTTACAAATAAATTAATATATTGTCATTTAATAGATATATCTTATTAGATATATATCTTAATAGGTATAGAAAAATCAAAATTCAATAGATAATCATAATAAAATCAGTCTTCAATCAGGAATACAAGGAAATTCCTTGATGTTGCAAAGTTATTTACAAATATGCATGTAGCACACATCATTTGCAAAATGAAGGCATTCAGGCACTAG
Organism: Hipposideros armiger; assembly: GCF_001890085.2. NCBI lineage: Eukaryota > Metazoa > Chordata > Mammalia > Chiroptera > Hipposideridae > Hipposideros > Hipposideros armiger. The sequence continues at coordinate 438,169 of NW_017732318.1, forward strand.
ATAAAACTGTTGGATCTTATCATTATACTAGATGCTGAGGACTATTGTATTAATAATGGCAAGTACTAAAGGCAAGAAAAAGAAAACCAAAATGGAATAAGGTCATTATGTGATTATGTGATTATCAATGTAGGAAAAACAAAGAATATTACTGATAAATTATGACATGGAGTTAGGAAATTTTAGCAAAAATTTTAAAACTGTGGGATACAAAATCAAAATTCAAAATTCAATGGCATTTATACACACTTGTCTCAATCAGATGGAAAACAAAATTGTGAAACAATCTATAATATGATAAAAAGTTGTAGCTATCATTTCTATTCTAAGTTATCTATAGATCCAAATCAATTCCAATTAAAGTCTCCACAGAATTACTTTTATTTTTCTCCTCTTTTTCTCTGTTCTTTTTGTGTATGAAACTTGAAAAGATGTTTCTAAATTGATATGGACGAACAGCTAAATACTCCTAAAGAAGAAAAATAACATGAAGGTGAGGTGGAGTGAAATATGCCAGTTATCAAAACTTATTATAAAGCTATAATTAATAACACAGTATTGTATTGACACAGATGGAAAAATCAACAAAGGTTTTACACATATATGGACATCTGATTTATACCAGTGTTTCACTTAAGATCAGTAGAAAAGAAGATTTTTTAACCAATACTGTTGGCGAAATCAGTTATTTCTATGGAGAAAATATAAAATTGGTCCTCTGAATGACACCATGTAAATATTTATGAATGATAGGTAAACAGATGACAATTTAGGATAATATATTTATTAATTTAAATAGAAAATAATTTGGGCCAGCTGAGTAACTCAGTTGGTTACGAGCTCGCTCAAGAGTGCAAGCTCTGAGCAACAGGGTCACCGGTTCGATTCCCGGCCCGAGATGAGCTGCCACTGAGCTGCCAACAGGTGGTAGGAATACTCAGCTAAAATAATTAATAATAATAATAATAATAATAATAATAATAATAAATATAGAATAATTTATTAAACCCAATATCACTGGCTATTTCAACTACATTAAGTATCAACCATTGTAGAGTGAAGAAGGCCCAAGCTGGGAGAAAATATATGCAACACATAGACGTGATCAGTGTAAGTATCCAAAATGAGTGAATGATTGCTATGAGTCTGGTAAAAAGACACAATCTGATAAAAATGAGAAAATAAATAAACAAGCACTTAACATAATAGGAAACCCAAATAACCAATAAACATGTGAGAAGAATTCCAATCTAATTTGTAATCAGGAACATGTAAACTCATACCATTATATACCATTTTGTGCCTACTACACTGGAAAACACGCCGAGTCTGTCAATGTCAAGTGTTGGTGAGGATAGGGAGCAATGGGTGTATTTAAATCCTGCTGTTGGAAATGGAGATCAATGGGCCACTTTGGGGAAAAATTTGTATTATATAGAGCATTTGAAGATGTTCATAATCTATGATCAAAGAATTTTACTCCTGTGCACCAGGAGACAAATGGAAGAATAATCTCAGTAGAACATACAATGGCAAATTTTAGAAAGCAATTCATATATTCATCTATATTAGAATGAAAAATATGATATGGTCATAATTTAGAGAAATACGTATATATGTAAGCAATTATATAGATGCATGCTGGGAACATAAAGATTAAGGAAAAAAGCAAATTGCGTGAGATCATGCTGCACAATTCCATTCTTTACAATTCAAAACAAGCTAAGTGGCATTTTGCTTAGAAATAGAAATTTTAGTTAAAGCATGCAAAAAAAAAAACCCAAAAAAACAAATGATAAACATAAAACTCAGGTTATTGGGTGAGGAAAGTGATAAGGAAATACCATGAACTACAGCAGTGAGGGTCTCACTTCTTTATCCTTTTCCTCACAACCATGGACATAGGCGTTCATCTTATTATTTTTAAAAATACTTTATAGCGCATAGTTTAAAATATTAATTTGAATTTATTTATTATTTAATTCGTTTGTAAAATATTGATTCGTCAACACCTATTTTGCACTTTAAAAGGAAATATTAAGCCTTTCAAAAGGCTGCCATAGAGAGATGCGCACTTGTGTAATTTCTTGTCTGTTAGGTCTCTTGGATGTGTGAATCTCATTTGACTTCTGCATACCCCTGATGGAGCTCAGAGCCTATGTAAGGCATTGTGTTTATTTTAGCAATGTCAAACAATTAAAAAAAGCTTCACAGATAAAGTTGTTCTTTCATTTAGTAATATATTCAACTGTCAAGTATGTGCTATTTTTAAGTCCCTTCTGTATGTGAAGCATGAGGAAGGCTATTGCTCTCTCAACTGTTTACAATTTTAGCAGCAGAGATAACACTCGTCCAAAGACAGCTCTTTTGCAAGGCAGTATGAGAGGACTGCAGCCTGAGGAGCAGAAATGCAGGTGCAAGAGTTCCAAGTGGAAGAATGATGGTTGAGGTAATCAGGCAGCTATTTCAATACAATAGCTTCCAGGGAACTGTACATGCAAATTTTAGGGTTGGGATCAAGAACTCCGAAGAAAGTTTCAGGGAGGAAGTTGGAATTTCATAATAAGGAAATGAGTGGAAATGAGGCTTTTTAAAACAACAACTGTCAAATACTCCCTGGTCAAGCAAAATACTGCCTGAGACAGATGGGGTTGTGCCCATCGTCTTATCTGTGATTTTAACTTAGATTGACATTCTGACACCATTTAAATAAGCGGGCTTCGGTAATGTGTTGTAAGCTCCGGCACACAACATGCTATGTATTGTACCAACAGGGATAAGGTGGTGAAGTTGTGCATGCATGTGCACATGTGTGTGCTTGTGCACACATGTGTGGTGAGTGAAAGTATGGAAATGTGTAGAAGTATGGAATGGGAGTGGGTCTCACTTCTCACCGAGTAAGTTAAAAATGCAGCAAGGAGGGCCNTACAATTTTCGATGCCAATAACCATAAAGTCAACTTGAAGCTATAAATATCTTTTACAAACTACATTTTCCAAATATTGTTGCTTTTCTGACTCCTAAGCAAATATTTTTCAAAGGAAAGAAAAGATGACAATATCATTCATTTTCAGGGAAATCATTCAGTAACCAAAATTTGTGACCTATTCTCATCAGACAGAAAACAAATAAGAACATAAACAAACTAATTTGACATTATATAAGATCCAGAATATTATTTTTCATGCAGGAATAACTTATTTATATGTATTCTAGTGATTCATATTATGTGGTCTTGTCAATTTTAATGCTCTTCCTTACTCATAGGATCATTAAGTCAGCTAAATTGAGGATACCTACCCTGGGTTACTTTTTCTACTTGTTATCTAGCATACAGATAGATCATTGATCATAAATACATTCAAAAGCTGGATAAAATTGAAAATCATAACATTTTTTGTAGTGACTGGTAGATATATGTATATATGTATGTATGTATAAATTTGATTTGTTTTACTTAAGCAGATTACATTTTTAAGTTTTTAAGTTTTAAATTTATCTAAAATTACATTTAAAAAATTTCTAAGATAGCAAAATCAATTAAATAAAGATTTATGTTTAACTGTTCCAGCGTCTATTCTAGTTGCTAAAAAAAATAAAAATATGAATAAGACTGTGGCTTAGCCACCAGAGAGGTTAGGTGGGCAAACCCTTAAGGGTCAACTTTAAATAAAATGGGGTAGGTGCTTGATGAAGGCATGACCCTGGAGCTAAGAAAGCAGATGAATGGGAAGGGTTATTTCTATGTAGGCCTTCCAATAAAGGCTTTCCTGAAGAAAGAATGTGAGGAGACTGCACCCACCTGGGAGTATCAGTAGTGAAACAGGCAAAGAACTGCAAATTGTTTCCAGACAAAAGGAGCCATATTAGCAAACACATTGTGTATTAGTTTCCTGTTGCCGCTGTAACCAATTAGCACCAATGTGTTGGCTTAAAACAACACAAATTTATTCTGTTAAAGTTCTGGAAGTTAGAAATCCAAAATTAGTTTCTCCAGGCTAAAGTCAAGGTGTCAGTAGGGAAGGCTCCTTCTGGAGGCTCTAAAGGAAGAATCCCATTCCTTGCCATTTTCAGTTTATAGAGACCATCTGTATTCCTTGGCTGATGGCCACTTCTGCTATCTTCAAAACGCATCTCGTCAATGTCTGTGTTTATCATCACGTCATCACTCTAACTTTTCCAGTCTATCTGAATCTTCTTAGACTGCTATGATTATATTGGGGACATATATTAATCCAGGATAATTTCCCCATCTCAAGATCCTTAACTTGATAGAATCCACAACATCCCTTTTGTCATATAAGGTAACATTTATAATTTCCTGGAATTAGGATACAGACACATTGGGGGCTATTATTTAGCCTAACACATATAGTTTGGCAGGTGTAGACACACAGGGAATTCTAGAGTACTAGAAAATGTGGTAGTTTGGAATGCAGTTTGATGAATCTGAAAAGGTGGTTAAAGACTAGATGAATTTTTGTCAAAATGATAGTCAGTAACCACTTCAAGTTCAAAGATACATACATATGTCTTCGAGTTGTGGGAGGAGCACAACAGAGAAGACATGAACACCACACAAAAGGTCTCATTTTAAAAAATGTCTTCACCTTCATCTTGGACCCAAACTCAACGTATGCGTACTTTGAATCTTTTGAAGGTTCACTGATAACTGAGCTATATAATTACACATTCGTATACTGAATTTCAGAACCTCCTGTGTTTATCTGTTTGGCTTTGTGGTGCCCTTTTAATTAAGAAGCTGCAATTGGACATAAAACATAAATGATGGTCTTGCCAAATGAAGGATAAATCATATCACAGCTAGCTGGACAAAGGAAAATTCACATAGAGAAATGTGTCTGGCGGGTTGAGTCATCACATGGCATATGGGCTTTGTAATATAGGCATACTGAGTTCAACTAAAGCACAACATAATTACTTGGCTTATTTAATTCTGTGTGAGTAGCTGTTTCATTTAAGGAACACACCCTCATTTGTCACATTAAATTAATATATTTATTTTGAGTTGTTTTAGTTCTTCCCATTTATTTTAAAGTTATATAAAAGGTATAAGCATAAAAATTTCATATAGATTTAAGTTTGTACCCTTCAATAATGCTTTAGTAAAAAAATTAGTCACTATTCAGCCTTTAAGAGTATTTTATTTTGTTTTGTTTTTTGGATTTTTTTACAGATGTCTTCTGCTGTTATTATATTTACAAAAACACAGATAATGCTGAAGCTACGAGACTTTTTTTTTCTTTTAAATGCCACACTAAATAGATGTAAGATAGTCCTGGATAATAAAAGTATTTACATAATACAAAATAAATATAAAATAAATGAAAAACAAATTAGTTTTCATTAATTTATTTTACATTTTCACTGTTTACCTACTGTTTCATTTTTTCTTTGCCTTTTGTAAACACTTTTCTTTCTTGCTTTCAAATCAACTTTTGGCTCTGGTTTTACCCATTGTATTTCTATTGGTTTTTCCTCAGCTGGTGTCACAGAAACATCTGCAGTGGGATCACGTCAAGAATAGTCTTTGGTTCTTTCTCAGTTTCTGCGCATCTTTCATTTGCTATTTCTCTTGGTATTTTGCAGCTGTGCAGGATCTTAGTGACACACTGATGCATGTTTGGTGACTGGTAGTGAAGATTTGTATATAAAGTTGGTCCTTCAAAACGTCCCTGGAAAATCTTTGAGATTTAAGGCAAAACGTGGTTCTGTTTCTACGAGATCAGCATCTTCTATGATCTGAATGTTCCAAAGCCATATCCTATTATCAAAAATGGTGAAAGTAAACATGTGGTCCAGAAATGGCTGGCTTTTGGAATGATACCACGGTGTACTAAAGATCTGAATTAAGAGTTCTTTACAAAGTATAATGTAGTAATTCATCAAAAGCACGGTCAAAAGACAAATGGTGCCCAGAACCTTTCAAAGTTTCCAGTCATCTTTAGTTCAGTTAGGGTATGAACATGTTGTGTTGAACTAGGAATTTAGCAGTTAGTCCATGAGGTAAATTTGAAAGCCACATATAGAAGAGATCTTGTTTCTTCTAAGCTTCAAAATAGATACATCCATTACAGTTTTTTATTTCACAAACCTTGTTAATCACAACATATCTTTACAAAACATTTTAGGATCTGCTTTAGAATAAGGTATCAACATTCTTAGGTCTTGCATTAAATATCTTGTTCTGAAATTTGTTCCTCTGGAAGAAAAGATAAGAATCCGTTCCTTATGTTTCCACTTGACCTTGCAAACGGAGCCTGGGATATGTTTTCTCTCTTCTTCCTCTGCCTCCGCTTCCATGTCACACTGCTTAGCTGGAGGCCTGGCATCTTTTCCATTTCTTTTTGGCTTTTTCACTTGAACTGACAAACCTCCATGCCACTGTCTTGCCTCTCCACCTTCACTTTTGGCCTGCCTCAAGTTTTTCATTTATTTATTTTGTTTTACTTTTAAAATTGTCATATTATTTAAGTTTGAGAAATTGAAATTTTTACAGTATTAAATGCTTATATTAGAAAAAAGAAAGTCTTCAAGACAATAATCTAAGTTTCTATTTTCAGAAACTTGGAAAATCAGATAAAAAGTATATCCAAATCTAGGAAAGAAAGAAAATATAGAAGAAAACAGAAATTAAGAGAATAAAGCCCAAAATCCTACTGCCTGTTCTTGATTCACAGCTCCATCACTTATAATCTTAAGACCTTGGGAAGGAACTCCACCTCCCCAGGCCTTATTTCTCCATCTGCTAAACAGAGGAAATAATAGTGCCTACTTCACAGGGCTATTATTAAGAATTAATAGAAAAGTTCTTGGAACCATAACACTAAGAAATG
>NW_017732318.1:454460-459618 GCF_001890085.2 Hipposideros armiger
ATTATATATTTAGTATCATACTTACTTGTATGAAAATTAAATCTACACTACACATCTGTAAGTAAAATGTTTATGCCATTAACTGCTACAGTACAAGTTCTATTGAATTCAGCAGAGTTCAAAGACCATGTGCTATTTGATGACTTAATTTCCCCATTCTTCCTTATGTAAATGACTGTAAATTTTTATTTTTACAGCTTACAATGAGGTAATTTGTCCTTTACTTGGGCCAATACAAATGCAAACTGCAGAACTGAAACAGGGTAGCAGAATATGGTCATAAATGGATCATATACAAAATCCACGATAAGCTTCTATTTTACTGATATTAGCAAAATAAATGAAGAACACTCAATAATAGTCTTACAACTAACAAGTAAATCTCTAGAAATGGTAAGTATAGTAATTATTTTATACTAACTACTTGTCACTTCCTCATTTCCTTAGTCCTATTAGGCTAAAAAATATGTATATAAAAAGCTAAGTCACTTAAGATTTCTCGAGATTTGAATGTTATTTATAGCTCAAGGTTGATCCAAATTAAAATGAGAGCTTTACTGTTTTACACAGGAAATATCTACTTAGGTCATTTCCCAACAGTTACCCAATCCAAAGCAAACTAAACACATCTGAAATATTTATAGGAAAGACTGATTTGGATAAGAAAAGAAATCATAAGACTTGTAGAAGAGCTGGATTTATTTATCAATTAATTTTTTTTAAATCACTCATCCAATAAAGGTTGCAGGAATATTTATCATATGACAAGCCCTGGGACAACTTTGCCACTATGTAGTTTTATCTACTTTGATTTCAACTCCTTAGAAATGTTAACACAAAAAGTAAACAGGAGGGGCTCTACATTCTATAATTCCATTTAAGTTACATTTGCATTATTTTCTCCTCTTCTCAAGAAATTGTAAAGCCTCTAAATATAAATACTTGAAGCCTCTAAATCAATGTTAATGCTACATATAAATTACATAAATATTATATACACATAAAACATATAAATATATATGTTTTAGGCATAGCAAGACTAAAACCGCTAATTCCAATGAATTCAAATAAATGATAGAATGATATTCACTCTGTGAATATTCAATAAATGACTTAATAGTAAAGTTGTATGAATGACACGATGGTACGACGAAGGCTTTCCAATAAAAATTAATGCAGGAAAAATGTCCCATTTTTATTTTATATATAATTAATTTAATCTCATTGGAATTTAGATTTCTTATTGGTTAAGTATCTTGTCCCATTACAGTAGTGCTCTGGATTATATAACAGATTACTTGGGTAAAAATAAATATATTAAAATTTACTCAATAATTTTTATATACATTATGTCATATACCACAATCTATATCACCATCCCTCATTATATCAAAATTTAATTAAGAAATCAGAGACTTGATTATCATCTGTTACCTGTATTTTCAAAGTAATTCATCTACTCAAACTATATCATGATATATGAGACTATGATTCTAAGATTATTGCTAAAAAATTAAGTTTGGTATTGTAGCATATTCTGCACAATTTCTAGACAAAAATAGGTTGTAGTACATTATCAAATACAATAGAAAAATCTCAAGTTCTGAGGCTATGGATGAAGATGTGTGTGAAAAAAGGCATAGAGGAGCAATCCCAGAATTCAGAGGAAAGTAGAAGAACAGAAATTAGATAAAGTTGAAGGAAAGTAAATGCATTATTATTATTTCCATCAGGTAATTCGGGCAAGCGAAACCTTTCAAAATCAGCATTGGAAAAAGATAGCCACAATTTATATTCCTCTTCTAAACATGTTTAATTCAGGCTCTTGGACACCTTTTGTTTAAATAAAAAAAGGGAATTTCTGATTTAATAATTTGGAAAGTAAAAACAGTACTCATTGTATTTTCAGTTTAACTCCACACTTATAAAACAAATGGCAGTAAAAGTAAAATTTTAGTAAGATTGGTCAATACCTAATGAACATGAACGCAAGACATTTATTCAGTTCTGAAACATAATCAATTTTTAGATGATAAGAACAAATTTAATCTTGGAGTTCAGAAAATCTAGGTTACGAGTACTTAGGTAGCCTACTTTAGTTTAGCTGTTTTTTGTTTCCTACTAAAATGATATGAAAAAGAAAGTGCATGGCTGATATTTATAAATTTTGTTGCTGACAAATCGCTGACCTTAAGGTGTAGATTAAGTTCTTTAGCAAATGGATTCTTAAAAGCAAGCTCTTGTTTTAAAATTATGTTGAAAATCTATCACTGGCAAGAGAGGTGAAAGAAAGGATAAATGTGACTAAGAAATCAATCTGTTGCACTCAAGTTTTCCATCTCCAGATGAGTTTAATTGTTGATGCTTTCTTCATGATCACCATTTTACACTTTGTTGCTTTCTATACAGCCTTTTAAGTTTTAGGACATTATTTTAAATTTTGTTTGTCACCCTTTCTCAGTTATACATCTTTTTGGGCTTAACTTACTGAAACTATCTCTCAGAATTAAATATGGTCAATAAACATTATGGCATATGCAAATCCACAGGCATATGTAAAGTCAGAGGTGAAAGATATTTTCACAGATTATATGAAACTTTAAAAAATATTAGTAAGTAACCAATTCAATGAAACTTTAAAAACATTAGTGAGCAATCAATTCAATCCATTGTTATGAAAATGGGATTGATTCTCTCCCCCATCACTCCAAAACAGCATTACATCAAGTAAACAACTTGATTTAAAGACATTNGTCTATTGGTCTAGTCTTTCCCTTGGGGAGATCCAGTGCTACGTCATCTTCCAGAATCATATCTGAGTAACTGATTCCCTGATATAGTGATCCAAGTCTAAATAGTTGCCTGATGTCTAGATCTTCATTTCAAACTTCCTGTTGGGCATCTCCACAAGGTTGACTAATAAACATTTCACACTCAACATGTCCAAAAAGAAATCCCTCATCTGTCCTTTTATTTGACTCCCTCCCACCTTTTTAAAATTAATGCCGCATCATGTTGTCAGTTGCTCATCCATAAAACCTACAGAGATATCTGCAGAGATTTCTTTTCACTCACCGTTTAGGGCCATTTGCTACAGTATGCAGTTTGCCTCTATAAAGGTGTTTTTCATTCATCTGGTCCTTGGCATTTTCATTAACATTGCATGGGTGCATGTTCTCATTGCATGACTTGTTTCCATTTATGTTGCCCATTTTTCTATTTCTTCTCTCTTCTAACACCATCTGGTTTACAACTCCCTAAGATAGTTTTGCTAAAAAGTAAGCTCAACTATATTTTACTCCTCTAGAAAATCTTTAAGCAATAGTCTAGTGCTCTCAGGGTAAAGACTCTGTCCTTCCCTTTACACTCAAGGCACCCAAACATGGTCTACTCTAAACTTTGGCTGTCAGGTTGATAGGGTAGGTAGATAGATAGAAATAAGCAGGAGAAGGAGAAACTTAGCCCTGGTTAGGAAGCCTCTTGCTGCAGCTCCTACTTGGGTCAAGACCCCTTGTAGGTGCCCAGGAGGACTCCAGACTTACATATACCCCTAAGGGATGTGTTTTCACATGTCCCTACATCAAAGAAATGCTTCGTTAAATGCCAGGGTACTACGCACCTCAGGGGGAGAAAGAGAGATAAGAGAAAGGAGAATGGGAGAAAATCCTACCCATAGAAATAAAAGCCTTCATGCGATGTAAGGCGGGGCTGCTGTCCTCTCTTGGGTGCCCACTCCATGTCTCAGAGTGTATTCTCCTTTACTAATAAATGTCTGGCTGCTTTATTCTGCACAAAATTCTGTCTCTTGATTGAATTCATTCCTTCAAGAAGACAAAGAGCTGAGGTTCAACGTCATTTTCCCGGTAACAAGGTGTTCTATTCTGCAGTCCAGCTGGTCATGTTAGTCACACACAACATAGTCCATATGCTGCCTCTTCTGATTTTGTTCATGTTTCTTCCATGTGAAATTCCCTCACTCCATATGTATCTGCCAAAGTCCTATCTAATTCTCAAGCCTACTTTTTATAAAGCCTTTGTAGCTTGCTCAACCATAAATTCGTTATCTCTTTAAAATGCTTTCTGTATGTCTTGTCAGCCACTTGTTCTCAGCCTCTCTATATATGGACTTACCTTTCTCTGGTACTAAATGATAAGCTCCTTATGATCAAAACTTTGTCATCAAAATAAAAATCATTAAAAAACCTACATATATCAGTCACAAAATGAAACAAAAAAGACTAAAATGATAAATAAGACAGTCTTACACACTTGTATGTCATCAGTATTATATGTATCACCTCAGCATAAAGCAGAAAGGCTTAGATGTAGTAGGGATACATTAACTATTGAATGGATAGTCAGTGAGACCATGATATTCTCTTAGTCTAGTATTAATTTCTTTAAATCTTTCTTCCAAGAACATTTCAATATTTTTATTGATTTCTTTACTCTGTCTCTCTGTCTCTATGTGTCTCTCTCTCTACATACACACCCTCATTTAGATCTTTATTGTTATTAGATATAGTGTCTAATATTACATATATAGCAGAATTTTAAGAGAAAGTTGCATTATTGGCTCATCTGTTTGGGCTAATTTACGAGGCTAAAGTATAATCTGACAACAGGTATTGAATTTGAGGTATAGGACCTAGAAAAAGTTATTTAGTCTACTGTTTTGAGAACAGGGTGTAGTTTGGGTTCTCTATATGTGTGTGTAGAAATGGAAGCGAAGATGTAGCTGAGGGAATGAAAACCATGAGAAAAGAGGAACTGTCTTGATGCTGAAGAGATGAGCTATTGTGGTTGGTCATGTTGCGTATAAAGGAATCCACAGATGACCTTAAAGCCACGTCTTAGTCCTGCTCCAGTCCAGTCAAAGCTGTTTATGATGACAGCTCAAATAACATGGTCAGAGAACACATAAAAGCTATCCACTGATTTTATTCTTAGGAACATCTTTCCATTACCTGTGGGACATGTATCTCTGTTTTTAAATAACACTAAGTCATTTGATTTGTTTCACTTCTACTGATACCACCTGTCCTACCTACTGGGTTTCCTTAAACCCCATGCAGAGAGAACAAAGTGTTGTTTACTCTACTTTTCTCTATTATCCCTGAAATGATCATATACATGTTAAAAATATTTTTGGGCTTTT
>NW_017732318.1:465010-466963 GCF_001890085.2 Hipposideros armiger
CAGATCAATATCCAAATTTTGTTTTGCATTTTAATAAAGAATTAAAACCAATCTTTGTTGGTTACCAGCTGTGTAATCAAGGTCACGTGTCTTGAGTCTCAGTTTTATGGACTATAAATCGAGGGCTCAAAATACTTCCTTCTTCACAAAGATGTTGCAGAGATAAAACACAAGTACATGAGAAATTGTTAAAGTGGCTAGCCCCTAGTCAATGCAAGGTAAACTGTAGAATAGTATTATTATATATTAGCATATATATATATGTATATATATATACATATATATATATATATATGCTAGACTAATGCACAGTTTAAAAATTGAGCCATCTCAAATACCATTTATCATATGGAATGTTATCTTAGTGGAAGTTTTTGGAAACTCCTGTGCAAATATAAATTCCATGTTACCTATATTTCACAGTTATAGATGGAGCTATCATTAAGGTAGGATTTATTTTCGATTTAAGGAAAGTAAAAAAAGTAAATGTTATCACTCAGCTGGGGTGGCCAAGGGGAAGAGAGAGATGGAAAGAGAGAGAGAGAGAGAGAGAGAGAGACAGAATGCCAGCTCGCCGAGCAGGTGTGTGGTACCCTGCCAATGTGCTTTGCTCCAGGCTGGTGGCCACTTAGAAGCTTGAGTCCAACACTTTATTTTATAAAGGGTTCTTAAAATGTACACAACCAATACATTTCCCAAGCACTTCAATTTGCAGTGCAATCCACTGACAAAAGCCTGAAAAGAAAAAGAGTTAGAAGTAGTCTTTTATTAAAACTAAAAATAGCAACTAATAAAATATTAACAAGAACAAATCTATACTAAATGCAAACAGCAATCTTCAGTAACACAGGCAGCTTTCCATGAAAAGGGAAGTCAGGCAGAAAAGGAAAATTCATGAAAATCAACAATAGCTACTCCTGAGATCTGCTACGCCAACATTTTGTAAACTGACAGAATTTTTCCTTTTCCAAACTGTTAATTCATGACTATGGGGTTTATCAATATGTATGCAGTTTAACACTGAATTGAAAGTCAAATATCTTAGGAAGAAGTCATTTACCTTACGTTTAAAGGCAAATATTGGAATTTGAGTATTTTTAAAGATGATATATAAAGTAAAAGCGAGTCTCCCTTTTTTGCCTGTTATGAATTAGGCCTTTTATGTACATCATCTCCAATCCCCCAATTCCATAAATCAGTTATTTTAAGCACATTCTGCTGCTGAGTAACTTGAGGCTCAAAAAGGTTAAAAAGTTTGCTTCAGAATTCGTTAACCAATAAAATACATAAGGTTAGAACATAACATTTGAAACAATGACATATTTATTAATTCCAATATGTATTGCTGTTTCTACTCAGAAAATGATGAATTATTTGCTTTTGTGTATCACTGGTCAACACAAAAACATCATAAATTTTTATAATTCTCCGATGGTGACATCGAGTAATTTTTTTACATCATGGTAAAAAACAAAGAAACAAAAAAACCCATGAAATTAATTTCCTGATATTTTCTGTAGAATGTTATTTTACTACTTTATAACAATTTTATTATATTTTTTTCATATAATAATATATTCATTATAGATTACACAATGCTCCAAAACAAGAAAACAATAATGATTCCAAATTCAACAACCAGTCTTGGTTATCTATTTTCTATATAAAAAACTTGCTCCATCCTGTTTTGTAATCTGATCTTTAAAACTTAACAATACGTCATGTACATTTTCTTTGTTAGCATGTATTCTAAATGAAGTAGCTTTTACATGTTAGTGGTAGAACTCTTGTACAAACAAATCCGAAGGAGAACTCTAATAGGTAAAACAGTAGATGTAGACCTGATCTGGTTGTAGAGAGGGGAGAGGACTATGCCTAACCTAGCTGCTGCTCACCCCTTACTTCCATGGTTACCTAAGGACCTGCTGTGGAATTGGGCTTCCATGAAGAATT
>NW_017732318.1:468103-471531 GCF_001890085.2 Hipposideros armiger
TTTTTTTTTCATTTACATTTCAAAAGAGTTAATGGTATTTTTTGGTGTATAACCATTGCAGATTTCCACATTGTCAAACCTAGTTCTATATTTTGTAATGGTACACCTTTACTTTCATGATAAAATTATACAAATATACTCCATAATTTCATTCTAGGAGATTATGATTTAACTTTTACATTAAATCATTAATCTGAAGTCTATTTTGATATATAGCATATAGTAATAACCTAATTTAAAAAATAATTTTCCATTTGTTCAAATATATGTACTGAGTATATCATCTTTTCTCTTTTATTCCATAACAGTTTTTCTATCCTAGCACCAGTAATATTTTATTTGATTTATTTTAAATTACATTCTGTTATCTACTAAGGAAAGTTGTGCCTCATTAAAACTATTTCAAAATGTTCTTGTGTATTCTATTCAATGTCATCATTCCAGGTTAATTTTTGAATCTATGTATTAAATTACAAACATTTTACAAAACATTTGATTAAAAATATTAAAATATATATTAACTTTGGAAGAATAGACAACTTTAAGCAAGAGTATCCTTTTTTTAATACTATATACTTCACACTTTGTTTACTTCCATCTCTCTTAATGAAATAGTTTCAATTATATATGTAGTATTTATTTCTTGCTAGGTTTATACTTTTGTCATACTTTCAATGTTATTTAAAACTTGTACTATGCTGTTTTTTAACAAATCACCTTATAAACTTTTATAATTCTACATAGTCTTTTTCCTTCCTTCCTTTCTCCCTCCCTTCCTTCATCTTTCTTATGCCATTTTCATTGAGTATTTCTAAAGCCAATGGTTATCATTTAGAGTAATCAGGCATGTTTTTTTTCTTGCATTATTGAACTGCTTGAAGGTTTGTATTCCATGTTGATCATGGGGCCTTCTTTCCCATTATTCCAATGGAAGGAAAAATGTAAAACTCTACCCTTCGCTGTTGGAAAATTATATAGCTCTTTCTTAAAAATTGATATCCAATTCCCATGATTAATTGTAACACCTTTTAGGTTTTTAAAAGTCCTATCTTCCCTATAATCCTTATATTATAAATGAGCCTTATATTAAAAATGTAACATTTTCCCTCTTAATCTTGAATGGGGGATGGTGAATTGTATAAGCAAAAGAAAGGAACAGATCCATAGATTGGCAAATACATAGGAAATTCTACTTATGGTATTCATGAAATGACAATTGGTGAAAAATCCAAAATGATCAATCCTTAGAACTACCTGGAACTTTGAATTTTAGACATTACTAGCTTTCATTGACATTACCATGTTCATATGGATCAGTTAACATAAAAAATATTGGAGTATTTCTAAGAGTTTCTGTGGTTTGCATCTTAGAGAAGTGCTAAAAGTCATGCTAGACAAATTAATATTAAGCATTTGTAATATCAGACATTAGTTTGTACCTTGTATATATTATTGAAAATTATTTCATAATTTAATTCATTATTTGATGACACTAACTTTGATTTGAAATGAACATTCTTTACTATGTTAAGAGCCTTAATTTTAAAAAATCATACACTTAAGATTTATCGGAACTTACTATAATAACTAAAAGTTTTTTCTTCATTCACCTGTGTATATGATGCCAAGATTCTATAACATTTCAGTCATTATAGAAACATTGAAACAAAAGTTGTTAGTTCTACAAGTAGGTGCTACAGCAATAATTTTTAAATATATTGCTGAAATCATTTTGACACTAATTTACTTAATATCATTGCACTTCTATTCATAAATTAGATTGAGCTCTTATGCATTCAGGCACTATGTGTCTTTTGATTGGAGTATTTAATCCATATACATGTAAAGTAATCATTGATAGATATGTAGTTATTTACATTTTATTATTCCTATTTTTGATCTTTGGCTTTTTTTCTTCTCAAACATGTCCCTTTAACATGTTTTGTAATATTGGCTTACTGGAGACGAACTCCATGAGCATTGTCTTGCCTGGGAAGCTCTTTTATCTCTCCTTCAATTTTAAATGATAGCTTTGCTGGGTAGAGTAATTTTGTTTGTAGGTCTTTGCTTTTCATCACTTTGAATATTTAGTATCAATCCCTTCGGGCCTGCCAAGTTTCTGTTGAGAAACCTGCTGACAATCATATAGGAGCTCCCTTGTAGGTAACTAATTGCTTTTCCCTTGCTGCTTTGAAGAGTCTCTTTTTGTCTTTAATCTTTGTCATTGTAATTTTGATGTGTCTTGTCATGGGCCTCTGTGGGTTCATCTTGCTTTTGACTCTCTGTGCTTTCTGGGCTGGCATGTCTATTTCTTTTACCAGGTTAGGGAAGTTTTCCAATATGATTTCTTCAAATAAGTTTTCAATTCATTGCTCTCTCTCTTCTCCTTTTGGTACTCCTATGATGTGAATGTTTGTATGCTTGATGTTGTACCAGTGGCTCCTTAAACTAATCTCATTTTTTTAGATTCTCGTTTCTTTTTGCTGTTTTGATTGGGTGTTTTCTATTACCTTATCTTCCAAATCACTTATTTGATTCTCTGTTTCATTTAACCTGCTTTTGATTCCCTCTTATGTATTATTTATTTCAGTTACTGTAGTCTTTATTCCTGACTGATTCTTTTTTGTGTTTTCTATCTCCATTTTTATGTTTCCTGTCTCTTCATTGATTTTCTCCCTGAGATCACTGAGCATTCTTATAAACCAGCATTTTGAACTCTGCATCTGGTAGATTGCTTGTCTCCATTTTATTTAGTTCTATTTCTGGAGTTTAGTTCTGCTCTTTCATTTAGAACATGTTTCTTTGTCTCCTTAATTTTTGTCTGCCTCCCTGTATTTCATTCTATCAATATTTATTAAATAGAGTTGCTATGTCTCCTGGTCTTGGTAGAGTGGCCTTATGTAGTAGGTGCCCTGCAGGGCCCAGTGGCACAGTCTCCCTGGTCACCAGAACCAGGTGCTCCAGAGGTTAAAATAAATAAATTAGGGAAATTTTTCTGTTTTCTTATGCTACAAAAATCAAAAAATTTATGAAACAAAGAAATGATTCGTATCTTGAAAGCCTGAAAGAATCACTGGGAAAAACATGGGTTAAGGCTACACAGTTGGGGTCGTTGCTTTTTGTTTTATTCAGTTTTCTCTAATAGATATATTTCCTCCTTTACAAATAGTTTGTAAATTTATATTTTATAGGTAATCATCTATTTATATATAAAATTTCTTTATTTTATTTTATAAGTTAACACAAAAAGATGCCATGTTCAGGGCCAGCCAAGTGGCGCGATGGTTAAGAACTGGTTTGGGATGCCAGAGGGCCCCGGTTCGGATCCCACATATGAGGGCCAGTGACACTGCACTCTACAGCTAAGATGCTGAACAACAGCTCAACCTGGAGCTGGGCTGCCATGAGTTGCCGGCGATAGCGTAGCT
>NW_017732318.1:471841-484315 GCF_001890085.2 Hipposideros armiger
CATAGTAGATGTTCCTTACATGATCACCATTACTGAACTCTCTAATTGCTATTGTATAATTTCCAGTTGGTTTCTCCATCTTATAAACACACACATGCACACACACACACACACACACACACACACACACACACACACACACACAAACCTTCTTAAAGCTTTTGCTTAACCAGTACAACCTCGTCAAGGTCTTTATCTGTCTATGAAAACACAAAAAAGCCTGCAAGTATACATGATTATTTACAGCCCCATATTACTAATTTTATTGTATAATCAAAGGAACTTTATGAACAGACTAGTATAAAGTCCACCTCAAATTGATTGTGAGTTAATGGTGATGCCAGGTATGACTGAAAGAAGGCAGCTGGCTTGAGTGTTCAGTTGGTTTTCTATATGTATATGATACACCAACATGTGCACAGTTTATTCAGTTAAGCATTTGGAAAAGAAAGCAGGGGTTAGAAAGATACGTCACAGTCAAAATGAGAGTAAAAACAGAAAAGAGTAGGTTTAAAGACAAGAGAGAGAGAAGAGGTCTGAACTATTCCTCCCTGAGGGATGACCAAATATTGATTGTCTCTTGTGACAGACTTCCTTATACTCACATGAGTCACATTTCTTAAAGATGGCTTTTAGATGAAGGCAGAAGTCAGAAACAATGAAATCTTGTGGCTGAACCCGAATTAAATATTGGCATTTCAACATAAAGCTGGTGGTACAGGGCATTCTCCCTGTGAAGATCTAGTTAGGCATGAATTTTTAACTCAATCATCATTTTCTTTATTCTCTGCTTACTTCACTGTTTCAAAATGTGGAAGTGAAGATGTCTTCCTCCTCATAAAATATATGTTGAGCAACTACAAAATGTGTAAGAGACTCCATATTTGAGATCTACTTCAACTTCTAATTACAACTCTGTTGACTTAGGAAGACACATTGCAAGATGTATAGTCTTTCTTAAGATTCTGTGCTATCTCTATTTTTTTCTGCTTTGAACTTCAAAGATGCAAGCTACAAAAATATTTCAGTAATTAAAATATCTACATTTAAATCAACACTTTGAGATTCTGACCTTTCATTCTTGTACATTTAAAAAAAATTCTTGGGGAAACTGATTTGAAAAATAATGAATAGATGCATTATAATGTCAAGACATCTTTTTTTACATGAACTAAAAATACACCAATGATAGACTTATGTAGGTCATATTAAACTCAATTCTAATGTTCATAATGGTTATATATTTGGAAGCTTTTTCCCAGGGAGTCTCCTTATCTGGCTGTGGTTTAAAATATTACACATGTCCATATTTGTGAGATAGTTTCATAACTCTTCTTAGGAGCAGAACAATGAGCTAGATCACTATGATAATACCCAAATTACCTCACTCTTCTCTCAATTACAAAGTCCACTTTGCATATGTGCAAGATGAACTCTTGCCATTATTTATTTAATGTCTTAATTTATTAAGATCAATAAATACCAAATATGGCATATATCTAAAAGCTATTGCATAGGCTTAAAATCAGGGTTAATCTACTAAAATCCATAAGCTTTGCAAAGGTCAACTAATCACATACTAATCTTAGTTTATATGTTATATATTTTGTAAGTGAATTCCCTTTTGTAAGGGGCGTCAGGTCAGGTTGTGGGTCTCTACAAATTCAATTTAAAGTGTTTTTAAACTTACAGTGATCATTCTAACATGACAGTAGAAATCTGTTCAGTCAACATATAATATTTTAAATGAATTGTTTGATATTTAGAGAATAAATAATGTTTTGCAGTTTCATTAATTTGGGCAGTTTAACTCACATTGTTACCAAGGCAGTTTTTGGTAACAATTGCTACTTTGCAATTGAAACCACTAATTAACCAGTTTTATTATGTATTCAATGCATATGTTTAATGTGCAAAAAAATTCAATGAAGGTTATTGTTCTTTTTTCATATGTAGCTTTTTTTTTTAATTGGTCATTTTTGTTTCTCTTTCTCTGTTTTGTGGATTCAAGTTATATTTGAAGTCATTTCCTAAGCTCAATCATTGCTTTCAATCACCATCTTTGTACAACTATTGGCAATTATATTATATTTTACATGATACAGGCTCAAAAATCATTATTTATATATGGTTTTATGCAATTGCTTTCAAATCAATTAATAAAAAAAGGAGAAAAATGTGGACTTACACTGTCTTTCATAATTACCTTTATTGGTGCTATTTGTTTTCAATATGGATGTGAAATACCATTTGTGGTCACTTACTTATACCCTAAGCATTTCCTTTGGTATGTCTGTTAAGATAGGCTAGTAACAAATTTTTATTTTGTTGTTGTTCTATGAACACTTTTAGTAGGTTAACCCACTGCTCTATAGCCTTACTTTTTTCTCATGAGGAGTGCATTAATATTATCGGAGTTCCCTTGTACATGATGAGTCATTTTTCTCTTACTGCCTTCATGATTTCTCCTTGTCTTTGGCTTTTAGTATTTTTAGTATCATTTATGTGTCTGTGTGTGGAACTCTTCATTTATCTTTCTTGGAGTTAACTGACCTTCCTGGATGTGTAGATTATTGTTTTACAATAAATTTTGGGTGTTTTCAGCCATTATTTCCTTAAATATTTTTTTTCTGTTTCTTTTTCTCTGTCTCTTCTATTTCTGGTACAATGCATATGTTGGTATGTTTAGTGGTATTCATATTCTTCTGAAGTTTTGTGAATTTTTCTATTCTTTTTCCATTTCTTCAGCTTGCATGATCTCCGTTGATGAATTTTCAAATTCACTAATTCTTTCCTCTGCCCATTTAAATCTATGGTTGAGCCCCTCTAGTGCATTTTTCATTTTAGTTATTGTACTGTTCAATTATTTCTATTTGGTTCAATAAATAATGTCTATTGATTGTCATCAGACTTTCCCTCTTTAGTCATATGTTACTTTATTGCAATGTATGTATTTATAATGTCTAGTTTGACTTCTTTTTGCTGTTACATGCTACATTTGGTCACTGCTGCATGTTGACTTTTTTTTTTCCTGGCATTAGTCATAAATTCCTATTTCTTTGTATGTCTCAGAAATTTTGTGGAAACTGGATATTTTTAATAATATATTGTAGCAACTCTGGGTACTGGCCCTACCCTCCACTCTAAACTTGTTATTTTTGTTTGCTTGTTTATTGGTTTAGGGACCGGTTGGATGATTTTAGTGAAGTCTATTTTACTCCTTCAGTATTAAGCCTTTGATGTTGCACCCAAGGGGCAACCCCAGTTACCTTGGGATAACAATTGTTTTTGCAGTGTTTCCCTTCACTGTATCTTTCTTTGAACAACGTTGAAATCCCTTAATTGCTATTGAGATTCACTAATTGAGATCTCCCAATCTTGAGCCCCATGAATTGTTAGCTGATTGTTTTATCATTTTCAATGATGTTCTGGGTCATGGATTGCTCTACAGGCCTAGCCATTCAAGTTCAGTTTCCTTTGAAGGAATGATTACAGAGGTCACTTCTGAGACTTTCTATGACTCTAGAAAGACTCCTCATTGCTGTGTCTCCCATTTTCTTCCTAGCAAATGAGCCAGTAAAGAGTTCAGCCTATATCTTTAATGTATCTATGAATCTCCTCCTTATTTCCATTCACTACATCCTCCACTGTTTTAGAGAGCACCTGCAGGCTTCAATTTCTCTGCACCTTACTGAAAATGTAGTTAGTTCCTTTTGGTAGAGAGCAAGACTTTATGATTTTATATGTGTTATAATTTTCTTCTCTTTCCTCCACCCTCCCTCCAGCAGAATGTGTTAGCCATATCTCTAGAGCAGGCTATGGGGACAACAGTGCATGTTCTCTGAGTGGCTTGCCTGCTCTAAGGACTGAGTGCTAGGTGGAGAAGGGGCAGTGACATCAGGACTTCTCATCTTGCCTCTCCAACATGGAATCACTGACCAAAGGGCTTGCAAAGGGTGATTGGGGACCCAGAATTCTAAGGAGCACCGACCTCAAGATAGAACCTTCTCCCACCAGTGGCAGGTAAGCAAAAAAGGGAGAACCTGCCTCTTGCCTAGAATTCAGACTAAGCAACTTATAGAGCAGGATGCTATATGCTGACATTCTGATAAGGGAGGCATCCTTCCAACTGAGAGATGGGAGTACAGGGAGTCCTGAGTTTTTGGTTGCATTAATCTCTACTGGCGTTTCCATCTGGCTGAACTGGAAAAAGGGAGTATTGGTTAAAATACTATAGCCACTCACTGTTATTACTGAATTTTAGAAGATTTTTTTGAACAGATATTTCTTTCCTGGCTATATGTCATTAGTGCCATTTCCAGAGACTTTAAATGGTTGTGTTTTGTTTTGAATATATATATATATATTCTGCTGGGACGTGGGTCCACAGAGCTCCTTATGCTATTATGCTAGTGACTTCTTTAATAGATACATTTTCTTTTCTTTATTTTACTTTTTTAAGTAATTGTCTCATATGTCTCTTTAACTTGGTCTTTTTTAAAATGTGGGATAGGAGTTGTTTGTTATCACTTATACAGACACATCATTAATTCCATCTTCTTTATATGTGGATTAACATACTATATGATTTTATTAATCAACAAAATTAAATAGCTTTACAAGCACCAATAAATTAATGTTAACATCATGACTAAGAAATAAATGGTTAAAATGCAGTAATCTGCTAGTTTTAGAGGTTCATAGAGGCAAATATGTTTCTAATAAATGTTTAATGGTCTTCATTAAGCTCTCTTAGAACATTAAAATCATCTAAAATTGCAACAATAATTAGTCTTCCAAACAGCAGAGTGAGCACAAGTAGAATTGATCATTTGCCCAGATTAAACAATGCAGCCCCCAACATTTTGATGACTCTCACTAAAAACAGAAGCCAAAATTATATATCTTTTTATTTAGAGGACAATCATATACCCTTTATATGTAGTATTTAATAATGTCAAGAGAATATAAAGTCTTGGATACTCTTATTCTTTCCGACAATACCATATCAAGCATTGGATAATATATTTCAGCCCAAGTACACATACAGAATCAACACACTGCTATAAAAATATTTTTTTTCTGTAGGCAACATAGCATGAAAAGCACAGAAATAAATTAACAATCTGAGTTGGCATTGTTAGTATTGTAGTCACTTAGATGATTATGGGCTTTTGAAAGATGCACATATTTTGACCATTTCAATCATAAAAGATATGGTCAATTGACTTGTAGAAAGGATAGAAATGGAGTTTCAAATTTCTCTGTTCTATTTTTACCAAATTATAGAAGAACAAAACCATTTATGACTCATTTCAGAGTTCTGAGATTATTTTATGGGTATTTGAGTTGCAAATTGTCTATTATTATGGAACTTAACTGAGGCTACCAGTGCAAAAAAAAAATGGTTTGGTTTGAATCTCATGTAGATAAAGTGATAAGGTTTCAATCAAAACAATTTTCCTTGATATTGTCTATCTATTTCTTGAAGCAAAATTAATTTAAATTTTTTGCTTTGCTTAAACTCAACCAATGCCGATCAGTCCAAGTAGTAATAATGTAAGTTCATATTAGTTTCGAGGCTGAGGTAATTCAGAAGAAAACATCAAAAGTTCAATGCATGCTAATAATATTCCTTCACTAATGAGTTAGATGTGCACTGATGACTCTCAGGGAAATGGTGCAGAAAAGTTTTCTGAACCTAAAATATATCATACAGAATATTCTTTCATATATCACCCAACCTTATTTTCTATTGGGATGTTTATGAGTCTTTGTACTTTTTTGTATATTAAAATTTTATTCATCTGAAACTCCGCATCCTTTCTAAGAGATGTTTGAGTGTCATTTGAAAACAGTTGTTGTTTATAGCATCTTATTTAAAACCTTTAAAAATTGGAATAACCATCTTGAGAATAATTGTCTCTCTAGAAGCTAAAAGAACTATATTTCTACCCCCTATAATGTGCAAATTAACCATCTCTTTGAAAACCAGGTAATGATTTCTTAAATGTGCAATTTAAAATTTCAAACCATATTACCATTTTCCTCCCAGAAGCTTCACTGTCAGTGACTTAGTAAAACCATCATTAATCAAAAGATAAGCTACAGTCATGTGGTGATTGTAATTTGGTCCCACAGAACCAAAGACAAATGATATGGAATACTATTAGCAATGATAGCTTTAATGTAGACATTCATCATGGACTCAGGTTCACTTGATGTGACTTTGGGATAAAAACAGGGGAAATTGCCTAGCTGTTGAAAACTCTATTGCAATTAAATCATAATTTTGGGAAAATGGTACAAAATAAGAGTGGTAGATTTTGTTTCCCATTTTTCACTCTTAAAAGACAAAATTGCAGGGGGCTTTGAATAACCCAGATGCAGTGCAATTAGAATAGTGAATACTGATTAGTTGTCATCTATCTAATTGCCAATAATAGAATCTGAGGTTTGGGGAAGTAGCCTATTTATAGGATTGGCAATGCTGCTTCAGCTCATCAGAACAGGTAGGCTGCTAACAGAAGCTAAGGACACACACACACACACACACACACACACACACATTCTTTCATCAGTATAATATTTTATTGATCATAAACTTCTTGAATATACTAATAATCTCCTAAAGCAACAGAATATAATTTTTAGGAAGGAATCCTTATTATCTAATTTATCTCAAGTACTATCACTGGTCACATTTAAGAAACTATTTCATTTGCAAGGATCTACAAAATTGTTTTTAATTAAATACTTTCTCTGTAGCAAATCCATGATATGAACTGACTTCAGTATCAGAAGTTTGATTGTAATTCACAACTGGGAATAAATATTGACAATGGACTATAGCCTTCTCCAAAAGAGTTTATGAGTTGAGCTTTGATCCATGTGGAAAAAAAACCCCAAAAAACAAATCAAAGCTGCTATTTTAAGAATAAATTCAGTCAACGACAATGTGTGCTTTATTTTAGGATTTTATTTCATTTATTTTTACTTTTTCTGCCACCCAGGCCTACCTGTGTAGCTTGTTCAACTACACATGTCTCTGCCCCTATACATTTAGTTATTTTCTTCCCTGTGTTCTTTAATTGAGTTATCCAATCACACTCTATGATCCCAGGAATTAAAGGTAATTCTGTGTTCCAAATGGAGTAGATCAACTGTTAAACTGCAACTCTCTGTATTGTCAGATTTGAGATCTGGCCCACCAAATCTGGTCTCTGAGAGGAATTCAGTGAGAAGAATGAGAATGGCTCTAACACTTATTTCCTTGAATATTTTTAAAATATGTATACTTTTGTGGTTGACAAAATGTCTCAACAATTCAGTTGTGTTGATGTTGTACAGAAATATAAATATACATTATTTTTAATTTTCTATGGATCTATCTATATTACATTAGGTTTAATATTATCTATACTGTGACTGCTGATTTCTTTGGTTGGAAGGAATATTCTTTAGTTTTTGGGAACTTTGAAGGACAAATGCTACATTTGCTTGATCATGTGTCTTGTAATTGGCCCTATGACCAAGTCCTAAGCATCATGAAAGGGTGGTTTTAATCATCTAAACTACAAATACTATATAAGGCTTTTATAAATTGTTGAAAAATCCTTATGGCAAAATAAATTTGAAATTGAAGTTGCCCAATTTAGAATTCTCTTAAAGAACCTAGCTGCTGCAGTAACATAAGAGGCTGGAGTCTAACTGTAGACTGAATATAGACATGCTTAATTTCGTGAACTTGGACAAATGTTTGATTTATACAACAGATATTTATGAACACTGTATTATTTTGCTAGGGAATCCATTATACACTGGGTGGCATAAACTACAATAACATTTTTTCCCCCATAGTTTTGGAGACTGGAAGTCCAACATCAAGGTATCAGCAGAGTTTGTTTCTTCTGAGGCCTCTCTCCTTGGCTGGCAGACAGCCACCTTCCTGCTATGTCCTCATATGACCTTTCCTCTGTGTGCATGTATCCTGGTGTCTTCTGTGCAAGAGCACCACTGGTGTTTCTCTGTGATTCCAGATTTCTGCTTCTTAAAGGACAATTGTCAAATTGGACTAGGGACCACCCTAATGACCTCATTTTTAACCTATAACCATTTTAAAGTTCCTAACTCCAAATATAGTCACATTCTGAGATACTGGAGTTTAGGGCTTCAGCAAATAAATTTGAAGGGTGGGTCACAAATCAGCATGTAACAGGCATCTTGATGTAGCACTGAGAATATAGCACTGAAGTGGACAAAATCTCTGTCATGCTGGAGTTTATATCATTCTACTTCATATCTATAAATTCTCAATTCCCTCATCTGTAGATCAACCTTACAAGTTGTTGCTGGCGTTATGTTAGATAACAGTAGAGAGCAGTTAAGACAGTTCCTAGCCCATAGCAAGTCTCAACAAATCAGCATGAGATCGGTGATAATAAAGTCTGCTGATAACAATAAGCAAGTTGGATTTAGAAATCTTCACACCCCTTCTCCCACAATTCTAAATGACTTAGTTTCCTTCAGGCAATGACAAGGTTGCTGTCCATGTGCTCTACTCATAGGACATGTACATTTTCCAAAGTCTTACTAAATTAATTCCCTCCACTATTAATGCAATTATAGGAGTCACTGAGTTGTTATAAATAATATAAGAATATGGCACCTGATTAGATGCTTAAATTCCTCTTTGCTTCTTCTTGAAGGAAGTTCACATTTCTAGTTCTTTAGGTCTAGAGCATTATTATGATTGGGTCCAAGGTAGAATGGTACTGACCCCTTCTGGTTAACTCTATTACAAATTCCTGGGAAATGTATTTTCAATTTCTGATCTCTCAGTTCAATCAATTCCTTCAACATTGACATCTTTGGTGACAAATAACATTCTTCTTAACAGCTCTCCGCATGTCTCCTTGTGCATACTCATTTACTCGACAAAATGTAATGTGTACCTACTATGTACAGGCAATGTTTTCAGTGCTTCATATACAGAAGTAAACAAAACAGGCAAAAATCTCTAACTTCATGTACTAATATGTACTAACTTCATGAGTAAGCACTGATTGATATAAGTTTTTCTGTGGAAGATACATTATTTATACCCACTGCTTCACTACCAAGAAATATTAACCATCTTGGCAATCTGGAAGGAGTTATGGTGATCTCAACTGCAAAGCAAAGTATAACAGTGTATTTACACTTTTTGTATAAACTTTATCTTTGAGTCATAATATAAAAATAAACAGTATAGAAAACATAGTTTTGTCCAGAATTATCTTGTTTTAGACATTTGAACATGATACATTTCCCTAAATGTATTCTTAGGTAATTATCAAGTTGCTCTATGCTAAATCTTAGCAAGTGTATCTTCCAAATATCACCTATTTCCTGCCACCATTTATGGTCATCCTTGCCATTATTTTAGTTCAGTGAACTCTCATTTTTTTATATGAATTACTACAAGTTTTCAATCTTGGTTTCTTATAATAGATTCTACATATTACAGAGAAGACGTCTCTGTTTTCAAATTGTTAACTGACTTTCACTTCTCTCTACCCTGCACATTATGCTACAGTTTCAACAAGATAATTAAGAAGAACTTTCAGTTCTTCAAAATGACAATCTGCAACCACAATACTCAACTATATTTCAAACTGAAAATTCCACTGGAATCCATTGGTGATTTTTTTTTTCATTTCTATTTTTGGTTGTGGTGGGGAGTGGATTCTAGCTCTCTGCCCCTCTTACTAGACTCACTAAGCTGTGAGCTCATTAAAGTGGGAATCATGTCATACTCTTCTTTATATGCTCAGTTTCTAGCATTGTTCCTTACTCCCCCTATTTTATTTAAATACCTTTTTGAGCCGTATTTTTCATACCATATAATTCATTATTTTCAAATGTAAAATTCAATGATAGTTTGGTAAATTAAGTTATTTATTGCAAAACCATCATGGTAAATCAATTTTAGAACATTTTATTACCCAAGAATGAACCTATGCTATTTATGCACATGTATTATTTATCCTTCTTCCTCCCTGCCTCCCTCTGGGTGACTATTAATATACTTGGTGTCTTTATAGCTTTGTCTTTTCTGGATAAATTGAATCATAAAACATGTGGCCTCTAGAATTTGAATTCTTTCACTGAACACATTTGTTTTCTTTCACTAAAATATTTTGAGGTTCATTCATGGCATAATGCACATATCCATAGTTTGTTCTTTTTTATATATATCTGAATAGTATTCCATTGTACATGTTAGGATACATCCTAATATACACATATATATTTAATTCTGTTGGTCTCTGCTTAGATGTGGATGTCTTAATTTCTCCTTTATTTATGAATGATAGTTTATAAGATAAAGAACTTTTGGTTGATAGTTTTTTGTTTCAAAACTTAAGTATATTTTCCGACTGACTCCTGGCCTCTGTGGTTTCAGATGAGCCAGCTGTTGATCTTCAGAGGATTTTTGTATATGATAAGTCGTTTTTCTCTTGATGCCTTCAAGCTTTTCTCTTCATCTTTGAGTTCCATTAGGTTGACTAAGAAGTGTCTAAATGGTGATCTCTTTGAGGTTATCCTATTTATAGTTTGTTGAGCTTCTCATATGTTTAGATTAAATGTTTACAAGAAACTTGGTTGGGAACATTTCATTCATTACATCTTTTTTTTTTTTCCTGCTGATTTATCACTATTCTCTACTTCTGGTTCTTTATTCATATGTTAGCATGTTTGATGTTGTTCCTCATGTTTACAAGGCTCTGTTCATTTTTCTTAATCCTTTGTTCTTTCTGGTCCTCAATCTGGATTATCTTCATCAACCTATATTCAAGTTCACTAGTTACATTTTTCCCCCTGAGGAAATCTATTGTTGAGTCTTTCTAGTACATTTTTTTCAGTTATTGTACTGTTCAGCTCCAGAATTTTCACATTATCCATTATTTTATAACAATAAAATTATTATTACTACAATAATAATTATTATTATTTCTATCTTTTTTGAAAGTCTCCATTTGGTGAGACATAGTTGCCATACTATTATTTAATTATGCAAACATAGTTTCATTTAGTTGGGCATTTTGTGAAGATAAGACCAAGCTATATATTGTCTATATGAAATCCACTTTAAATATAGACACAGGTAGGTTAAAATTAAAGGGAGGGAGAAAGATAATACCAATCAAAAGAAAGCTGGAGTAACTCTATTAATTTCATAGAAAGCAAACTTAAGAACAAGGGAAATTATCATCACATAATAACAACGGAGTCTATTTCTCAAGAAAACATAATACTTAATGTGTATGTACCTAAAAACAGATCATCAAAATACATGAGGGAAAAACTGACAGAACTGAAAGGGGAAATAAACAAATCTACTATAATAATTGCAGACTTCAACACCCCTCTGTCAGTAATTGAGAGATCAAGCAGGCAGAAAATCAATAAGGATACAGATGAACTGAACTGCAGATATCAATCAACTTTATCTAATTGACATGTAATGAATAATCCATTCACAACAACAGAATATACATTCATCACTTGGAAGATTCATCATTGTAGACCATATTCTGGGCTATAAAATGAAGCTTAACAAATAAAAAAAAAAGAAATCCTGGAAAGTATATTCTCAGACCACAATGGAATTAAACTAAAGATCAATAACATAAAGACACCTGGAAAAGTTTTAAATGTTTGGAATAAAAAACACACTTCTAAGTAGCACATGGGTCAAAAATAACTCTCAAGAGCAATAAAAATAATTTGATTAAACAAAAAATGAAAATATGTATTATCAAAAATTGTTGAACGCAGCAAAAGCAATGTTTAGAGGGAAATTTATAGCATTAAATTCATACTTTAGAAAAAAAATCTAAACTCAATAACCTAAACTTACAATTCAGCAATGGAGAGATAGAAAAGCAGATTAAGCCTACAACAAACA
The DNA here is from genome assembly GCF_001890085.2 of Hipposideros armiger. NCBI lineage: Eukaryota > Metazoa > Chordata > Mammalia > Chiroptera > Hipposideridae > Hipposideros > Hipposideros armiger. The sequence goes on from NW_017732318.1 coordinate 483,795, forward strand.
GAAGAAAGATATAATAAATATCTTTATTTATTTATAAGATATAAGAAATAAAAATTAGAGCTGAAATCAACAAATTGGAAACAATATCTACATATTGAAGGCTCTAGGGGAAAATCTGTTTCCTTATCTTTTCCACCTTCTAGAAGTTGACCCTCTTCCCACGTCCCTCCAACCTTTGCTTACATTATTACATCTCCTTCTCTGACTCTGATTCTTTGCCTCCCTCTTTTAAGATCCCTTGTAATTATACTGGGCCTACTTAGAAAATCCAGGTTAATCTTCCCATCTCAAGATCCCTGATGTAACCACAACTACAAAGTTCCTTTTGCCACTTAACAAAACACAGTTCCAAGAATTTGAATGTCAACTTATGAGGGGGGAGGCTTTATTCTACCACACAACTCAGGTACAAATGGGCAGGAGATCTGAATAAGGATCTACAGATAGGATATAAACATAAGAAAAGATCATCAACATCATGTGTCATTAGGAAAGTACAAATAAAAGTTAAAATGGGATAC